>NC_092046.1:126131206-126431206 GCF_003086295.3 Arachis hypogaea
TTTCATGAGCCTTTAGGAGTTCGGACTTAAAGTCACTTGAGATTTCTAATCGGCTTAAACACAAGGTTCCAGATACTTCTCGAGCACCAATTTTTAGACTCTCGAATCCCTTGAGCAACTTCTCCTCTTGAAGCATCATTCAAGACGCATATAACGACTTCCGACTTAACGCATCCGCCACTACATTTGCCTTTCCCGGATGGTAATTCAACTCAAAGTCGTAGTCCTTCATAATTCCATCCACCTCCTTTGCCTCATATTAAGCTCTTTCTGATCAAAGAGGTATTTCAAACTCTTGTGATCGGAAAAGACTTGGAACTTAACCCCATAGAGATAATGCCTCCACACCTTCAAGGCAAATACGACCGCAGCGAGTTCCAGATCGTGCGTAGGGTAACTAACTTCATGAGGTCTCAACTGTCGTGAGGCATACGCCACCACATTATGATGCTGCATCAGCACGCACCCTAGACCCTTCAACGATGCATCACAGTACACCTCAAAAGACTCGTTCGGCTCGGGTAACACTAACACAGGTGCAGTGGTCAACTTTTTCTTCAATGCCTGAAAGCTCTCCTCGCACTCAGGAGTCCAAACAAACATAGTGTCTTTGCGAGTTAACTTTGTCAACGGCAAAGCTAATTGCGAAAAGCCTTTGATGAACCTTCGGTAATAGCCAGCTAAACCCAGAAAACTCCTTATTTCAGTTACTGTGGTTGGTTGCTTCCATTCCATCACAGCCTCCACCTTAGTTGGATCTACGGCTATTCCCCTCTTACTCACCACGTGACCCAAAAACTTTACCTCATCCTTCCAAAACTCACACTTAGACAATTTCGCATAGAGTTTCTTCTCCTTTAAAATTTGCAACACGGTCCGCAAGTGTTCCGCATGCTCTTCTTCGGTCTTGGAGTAAATCAGTATGTCGTCAATGAAGACAACAACGAATTTATCCAGAAACGGACGGAATACTCTATTCATGTAATCCATAAACACTGCAGGAGCATTCGTCAACCCAAAAGACATCATAGTATACTCGTAATGACCATAACGAGTCCTGAAAGCGGTCTTAGGGATATCCTCACCCCTTACCCTTATTTGGTGATAACCGGATCGCAAATCGATCTTAGAGAAAACCCCAGCTCCTTGTAACTGATCCATGAGATCATCAATCCTTGGCAATGGGTACTTATTCTTTATAGTGACCTTGTTCAGCTACCTGTAATCCACACAGAGCCGCATACTTCCATCTTTTTTTTTCTTTACCAGTAACACTGGAGCACCCCACGGGGAAACACTTGGTCGGATAAAGTTCTTACCCAACAATTCCTCTAACTGAGACTTTAGCTCGGCCATCTCTAACGGTGACATCCTATAAGGAGCACTTGAGATTGGTCCCGCCCCAGGCACCAACTCAATAGCAAACTCGACCTCTCGGTTAGGTGGAAATTCCTCAATATCATCGGGAAACACTTCCGGAAACTCACACACTACCGGAATCTGATCCAACTTTTGATCATCACCCGAAACACCAGCGGTTAACAACAGGATACCCTGACATTCGATTCCAGAACAGTTCACCATCATCGAATTCAAGTAATAATTATTCACCACGACCGGCCCTTCTGTATCTTCCGGCATAAAGTACACCGACTTTGTAGAACAATCAAGCAGGACATGGTTCTCAGATAACCAGTCCAATCCCAAGATAAGATCAAGACCGATCATCGGTAAGCAGATTAAATTATGGACAAAATCACGCTGCTTGAACCTGAACGAAACTTTCGGGCATCCTAGCCTAGTTACCATGGCCTCATAGGTAGCATTATACACTTTTAAGTCATAACCTAAGGTTACGATCTTCAATCCTAACTCATGGGCTTTCTCAAATGCAATAAATGAATGTGATGCTCCCGAATCAAATAAAGCATTTAAAGTTTGACCATCCATTTCACAGTTACCTCGAATGAGTGTCTCAGATCCCTCTGCACCCACAGCTGAGGTGGTGAACATCCGACCAGTCTGTTGTGCTTTTCCAGCACCTTGCTTTTGCTTCTCCGGACAACTTGTGGCTTTATGCCCCGCTTTTCCACAATTGTAGCACAAACCCCATCCGGCTTTGCATGGTGCTCCCGGATGGTGACTTCCACACCTAGTACAAGCTTGATCATTCTGAGGCTGCTTCCCAAACCTTTTCCATTGGGAGTGGTTGTTGTTGGGCCTCCTAAAAGAACCTCCCCTCTTGAAGGGCGGACCTCTAGGTGCAAAGCTCTTCCCTCGATTTTGTGAAAATGATCCTTTGTGACTCCCTTTCTCAGTGGCTGCCCTCTTCACACACTCTTCAGCAACCCTACACTTGTTCACCAACTCGGAGAAAGTCCTAATCTCCATTGACCCCACCGAACCGAAAATATCACTCCGGAGTCCTCCTTCGTACTTAACACACTTCCATTCCTCATATTCCACCGGAGTCCCTTGACACATACGAGAGAATCTGAACAGCTCCTCAAACTTGTCAGTATACTCAGATACGAACATAGTACCCTGCTTCAGCTGCAACAATTCAAGCTCCTTGGCCGTCCTAGCAGAAGTCGGAAAGTACTTCTTATAGAACTCCTCTTGGAAGACATTCCAGGTGATATAATCATCACCCTGCTGCAGGAGGCGTCGGATTCCTTGCCACCAATGCGACGCTTCCCCAGTGAGCAAATAGGTAGCGAACTCTACACGCTGCCCTTCAGGTACCACCTGCGCTTGCAGTGCTCGTTCCATGGCTTGAAACCACGTATCGGCTTTAGTCGGGCTAGTAGTTCCCTTGAACTTAGGGGGATTAACCTTCAAAAAGTTTGCCAGTGTCATCGGGCCCTGAACTCTACCTCCGTCATTACCATGGTTGTTCATCTGTTGACCAAGAGCCTCAGCAGTGGCTTGCATAGTAGCAGTCATGTTCTCCAACGCAGTCATAAAGTTCACCGGGTCATTAGGATTAGTCTCCGGCGCACGAGCATTAGTACGACCTCTCTCACGACCTCTACCGCGTCCACGAGGCGCCATTTGGTTCCTATACACACCAAACAATCGATATTAAGTTGATCAGTCTCAATATCGGAAGTTCAGTGCTTCAAAGTCCCAAATGCATGCTCATGAACGTTTATGCCAATTATATCAAGCAGATATACTAGTAGCACATAACACACACACAGAGAATGCACAGAAGCATAGTCAGTCCATTCCTCAGGCTCTACAGGAACGAACTGCTCTGATACCATAATGTAACACCCTACCATACAGAGTCTTATGCTTAAGTCATAATTCAGAGATGGCAAGGTATTACGACCTCTAAAACAAAAATTTAGTACGTATAGTGTTATGAATGATTGATTATAACTAGGAGCCTTTGAAGAAAAAGGGGTAAACAAAAACCGTAACTCGAAAACGCAACACTCCGAATGATAACGTAACGAGCAAAGGATAAGCTAGCGCAAGATCATATATATAAAGAGTGTCAAAAACGGGAATATCAAGACTCAAAACCCGGTTGCGAAGATAACCGGTCCGAGCATAGCAATATATACATATAATAAAATAAGGAAAACCCCAAGGAAAACCCAAAGGGACATAAATACCGAAAACCTAATCTCCAAAATCCCCTCTAGAAGGAGTAATCACAGTTTGTATTATTTAATGGAGATAAAAGTATCTAAACAAAATATATATCCCAAAACAGAGTCCCGAGAACAAAGGATCTTCGCTAATCCAGAAGTCTCCAGCATGCCTCAACGAGAAGCCTCGCGTCCTGCATCTGAAAACCACAAAATCCGCATGGGTGAGAACCAGAGGTCCCCAGTACGGTAACAGCTTCCACATATATAATACATAATAATAGAGGAAAGCCGAAGGCAATCCTAGAACTTCCTTCAGATAATATCAAAGCTTATAAACAAGCTAAACCGTAAGTGGCAACTGACTAAAGATTCTTCAGTCTAACTAATACTTCCCTTTCCAATTCCTTCAGACCTCCCAACCACCAGCAGGAGTATAATATAGCAAACACAGTTATATCAGACAAGAGATTTACAAATAGGAACAGATAAGGCATTTAGGCAATTAGCAAGTAATATGCAGTCAAATAGGCAATCTCAAACAATTCATGTAGTATGCTTATGATGCATGCCTGTCCCTAGTGGCTGATGATATCATCTGTCGGTTATAGAGCCAACCCGACAAGTCCTGGTAGCTAGCCATTGGACTGTCCCTCTGTCGTGCATCCCCAACTCGAGTTATACTCATCATAAACTTGATCATAATCATGATCCATATCCATCACCCTCACTGGTGAATATTTATCCATCACCATCACTGGTGAATATTTATGGGGGCGAGCTCATCCGGGCCTTTCACAGTGCCCGGCCACACTTACGACATAGGGTCAAAAGAGTTTCGAGTCTCAACCTGGAGCACATGGTGGCTAGCCATTGCTACTACCCAGGGAAACCCTCATCTCCAATGGTGGAAGTGCAAACCTTCACAATTCAATCAACATCATATATGCATTTATACTTGGCCATAAACATGGCTCCGCCGTAACACGGCAATAATCTAGCCATCCGGCTCACGGTTAAATCCATAACCAGCCAATTCATTAACAATTACGGCCCTTCGGCCCATGGCACAACAAGCACTTCCACCGCCATTCTCCGCATCTCACATAATCATCTTTGATCCTCAATGATCATTCATTTTTCCCTTGCTTCACTCGCAAGTTACCACATTCACTAGCCCTTTTTCTCATGCTAGGTATATCATAATGATTTAAGACATAAGTGGTGAGATCGGAGGCTTAGAAGTATGAAATTTGGCTTTTAAAACTCAAAAATCAACTTTGGGATGAAAACAGGTCCACGCGTACGCGCACTCCACGCGCACGCGTGGATGGCGCTTTCTCGAAGAACGGCGCGTACGCACCAAGTGCGCCTATGCGCGAGGGGTCATTCTGCTAAAAATTTTCTAAGTTAAAAGCTGCAGAATTTATAGATTCAAACCCCAATCTTCCGACGGACATAACTTCCTCATTTTAAATCGTTTTTCACTCGTTCTTCGAACGGCATGGACATCCCGGATCCAATTTCATTTCTAAACAGATTTGGCACAAATCAGAGATCCGTAGTCCAAGTTATGTCCCATCAAAGTATGCCCAAAAACCATGTTTTCATACAAAACCACAAGGTGCCATTTTCAAAACAAGCCACTTTCAACTCTTTTCAAAATCAATCAAACATGCCAATTTTAATCCTTCTCTTTGAAATCATTCAAAATGTACCAAAATCAACAACAAGCCATCCTCAACTCACACATTGACACTTTACCAAGGTTTCCAAAACCACATCCAACCATTTTAACACTTCTCAATCAAATGGCTAAAGGACAAACACAATATCATGTCATACATCCTTCCTCATCCCAATTTCCAATAATACCATTTCCAATTAACCATCATTATACATAATCAACATCATACTCACCATCAACATGGTACCACCCATCAATTCAACCTCAATCATCCATCAAGCATATATCACAACACGCATTTCTCATATTTCACACAATCAAGGCATCAATATTCATAATCACATATATGAACACATCATATATTTCAACCATTCAACAACACCAACAATTCAATGCCTATCTTAGGGCCTCTAGCCTAAGTATTTCCTACCACATTACATATTAGATACGGGAAACTAAAACCATACCTTAGCCGATTCCCCAAGCTCAACCGGAGCACTTCCAAACCACTTGTCCACAAGCTCTCAAGGTATCAACACCTCCAAGAACAGATTTTATCACACAAAACCCTCTTCCAAGCTTTCCAAAATCACCAATCAAGCTCCAATATTCACATATACACAACCTAAGCCACAATCATCATACCCATACACAACATCTCAATACCCAAACATCATAGAACAACAAATTATACTAGGGTTGAGAATCTTACCACACCCAAGGTCCAAGGAGACAAGATTAACCTTCTCCTTCAAGAGAGTTGGGTCCTATAACATCAAAGAACCCAAAATCTCAACATTTTTGCTCATGAAACTCGAAATCAAGGGCTGGAATTTCGAATAGTAAAACGTGGCTTACCTCAAGATTGATTGTATGGGTTTTGTAGAGCTCTCCGCGGTGAACGCGTGGCCGCAAACGGAGCGGCAATCGGAGCTCTAGATCAAAAGTTATGGTGGTTTGAAGATTAAGTGAGAGAAAGAACTTGAGAGAGTGTTCTTCCCTCCATAGCCTCCATTTTCAGCGTGTTTAGTGTGTTGTGAGGAGAGAGAGTGCTGAAAACTAGGGTTTTGGTTTAGTTATGTTGGGCCAAGGGCCCATTTTGGGTCCGGTTGGTCCGGTTTGGCCCGTTCGGTCCAATCTTGGTCCGATTTCTATAAAATTGGTACCGAAATTCTCGTCTCAATTTCCTCTATCACATTTAGCCATAAAAATAACATTTTTGGCTTTCTAGAATAAATTCTCATTTATGGGTTAATTAGCCATTAATTAACCGGGTCTTACAGATAACATCATCAAACAATTAATGCCAACAAATTATATTTTTTTAAAAAGTTAATATTTAAAAAATTAACACTAACATAAAATTATACTTTAAAATAAAAACCATAAAATAATCATAAAATATTAACCTCCCATCTTTACTTATTAAGCAAGTTTTTTTTAATTAGAGTTTTATTAGTGTTAATTTTTTTATTGAAATAAAATAAAAAATTATTGTTTTCCATAACAATTTTTTTATTTTTATCTTTTAAGATTTATTTTATTTTAGAATTTCATAAACTCATTATAGTACCACCTAAATCGTAGTGGTATATTTTTATTTTTATTTAATTTAATTTAATAAAAATAAACGTATTCATATTATTATATTTATATGATTAATTATATTTATTCGATTTAAAAAAATAACTATTTAAAATTATTAATTATAAATTAAAAAATTTATATAGTCATATTATTTTTAATACGATTACGTTCACAATACTTCCTAATAGGTTGGTGGATTAATCGTGTATAAAATTTTTAATTATTTAATTAATTAATACTCCGTATATTTTTATTTTTAAATTAGTTTTTTGCAGTTAAAATTTTTATTATTTTCTTTATATTTATTTTACCTCTTCTGCTTTAAATTAAAAAATTCTTTATATTTATTTTAAAATATCATATTTAAGTCCATAACGTTTTAAAATTGGCTCAATGTTGTCCTGCCGTCAAGGATCATTTAACAGAATTGACGACGAGACAAAATTGAAATTATTTTGAAAAGTTAGGGACGTAAATAGGACGAAGTTTGTAAGTTTAACCTTAAAATGAATACTAAATAATGTATTTGGATCTATTAAAACCAAATACAAATTTCTTCTTTTAAATTAATAAAACAGCCTTGATTGTATAACTAATATTTTTGTCATTTTAAAATGATCTAAAAGTATATCGTAATCTTTTTTAAATTAAATTTGAATTTTAACATTATAATTTAATTAAACAACAATAATCTTAAAAGGATATTTTAATCTTTTCAAGATTAATCTTAAATAGTATATTTTTATTTTTTTTTAATATTTAGGACAATTTTCTAATTTTTAAAGCATTTGAAAAGACCATTACTACTAAATAAATATTTTAGACTTTTAAATTTTAATGTTACTCTTTAAAAAGAGTACTTTTATCTTTTTAAATTCAATATAAATTTTTTATTTTTAAAATAATTAAATAACTTTAATCTTAAAAGAGTATTTTACTATTTTTGTCTTTTAAAAGTTATTACAAACTTATTTTACTTTTTTTGAAATTAAATTAAATTTTCAGCTACTTTTAAATGATATTTTAGTCTTTTCATATTAATTCTAAAAAAATTTTTTTTTTTTATTTTTTTTATAATTTTATGTTAATCTAATATCAAATTAAAGTAAAATAATATAATCTGATTTAATAATGGCCCAGATTTTTTTTATCGCACAAAAAGATGAAAAATCCCGTAGCTCAAATGGATTTGTTTTTAGTATACTAGCCCAGTAGTCCAACACAAAAATAAATGCAAATAATAATGATAAAAACAAATAAAATACAACTTTATTACTTACTTTATTTATAGAGTTTCATACTCCAAAAGTTGTAAGGAGCATTTAATCGGGTCCCTACCTTAAATAGGTTATTCGAATCTCTAATAAAAGTTATAAAACAATTATCTTTTTAAGACTTTAGGTTTAGACAATGAGAGAGCATAAGTTTAGACAGTGAGTAGCCTGTCCATGGTTTGGTTAATTTAAAAATCAAACTAGTTTTTTGGTTAATCAAAAATATAGTATTGGTTAATTAATTAAATTGGTTTTATATGATAAAATTGGTTATTAACCAGTTAGTGAAATTTAAAATCGATTTTTAACCGGTTATTAAAATAAAAATAAATTTTTAAAAAAATAACCGGTTTTATATAAAAAAAATAGTTTTTGTATCAAAAAATCGGTTTTTGTACCAAAAAATCAGTTTTTATACTAAAAAAATTAGTTTTTACATGTAAAAATCCAAATTTTTATACAAAAAACCGGTTTTTGTACCAAAAAATAGTTTTTTATACTAAAAAATTAGTTTTTATACCATAAAATTGGTTTTTACATGTAAAAATAGATTTTTACACAAAAATTAATATTTTTACATATATAAACCCAAATTTTTAAACCTTTTTTAATTGAATTTTTTAATCTAATTTTTTTCTTTCTAAATGATACAAGTAACATTTGTAAATAATGAAGTCCCTTCCATTGCTTTCGTTAATTTTTCTTTCTTATTTCTTTTTAGTATTTTTTATAAATAATTTTTTCTAATATAAATAATTTTCTTTCTAAATGATACGAGTAACTTTTTCTTATCTCCTTCTTTCCATCTCTCTCCTTTTCTCCTCTTCTCTCTTCCTTCTCTCTCTTTCTTTCTCCCCTTCCCCTTTTTCTCCCCTCCCCTCCCCTCTCTTTCTCTTCCCCCCTCTCTCTCTCCTTTTCTCTTTCTTTTCTCTCTCTTTCTCTCTCTCCCATTTTTCTCTCTCCTCCTCTCTTTCTTTTCTCTCTTTCCCTCTCCTCTCTATCTATCTCTCTCTCTCTCCCCTTCCCCTCTTTCTCCCCCTCCCCTTTCTTTCTCTCTATCCTTCTCTCCCTCTCCCTCCCCATGCTCTTTCTCTCCCCCCTCCTTTCCCTCTCTCCTTCTCTCTCCCCTCCTCTCTTTTCTCTCTCCTTCTTTTTTTCTGTCTCTCTCTCCTTCTCTCTCCCCATCCTCTCTCTCCCCTCTCTCTTTCTCCCTCTTTGTCCTCTTTCTCTTCTTCTTTCTCTCTCTTCTTCTCTCTCTCTCTCTCTCCTATCCTTCTTCTCTCTTCTTATCTCTCTCTTTTTTTTTCTCCTCCTCTATCTTCGCCTCCTCTCTCTTCTCTCTTGCTTTAGAGAGAAGAGGAAAAAGAGATAGAAGATGGATATAGATTGAGAGAAGGTTGAGAAAGAAAGAGAAAAGAGAGAGTAAGAAAAGAAAGAGGAGAAGGAGAGAAAAAGGAAGAGAGGAAGAAGAGGAGAGAGAAAGAAAAAAAGGAAAGAGAGATGAGCGAGAGAGAGAGAAAGAGAGAAAAGAAAAAAAAGAGAGAGAAAAAGAGAGGGGAGGTAAAGGAGAGAGAGAGGAAGGAGAGGGGAGAGAGAGAAGGAAAAAGAGAAGAGAAAGGAGAGAGATATGGGAGAGAGAGAGAGAAGGAGAGGATATGAGAGAGATAGGAGGGGAGAGAGAGAAGGAGGAGAGATATAAAAAGGGGAGAGATGATTAGAGAGAGAAAAGGGAGGAGAGAGAGGAAGAGAGAGAAGGGAGGGGGAGAAAGAGGGCAAGGAGAGAGAGAATGAGAGAAAGAGAGAGGGAGAGAGAGAAAGAGGGAAGGGGAGAGAGAGGGAAAGAAGAATAGAGAGACAAGGGAGAGAGAAAGAAAGACGAGGTGGAGAGAGAGAGAGAGAGAGAGAGAGAGAGAGAGAGAGAGAAAGAGAGAAGGGAGGGAGAGAGAGAAAGAGAGAGGAAGGAGGAGAGGGAGGGAGAGAGAAAGGGAGAGAAAGAGAGAGAGAGAGAGAGAGAGAGAGAGAGAGAGAGAGAGAGAAAGAGTATGTAATTTGGTTTTGAAATTAGCTTTTGATTTTAATTTAGTTTTGGTTTTGGTTAACCGGTTAAAAACTAGTTTTTTTTTTTAATTTGGTTTTGGTTAACCAATTCTAAAAAATATGGATATCATTTTTAAATTATTTTATTAAACTGGTTAACCAAAATGTGGTTATTGTTTTTTAACCGGTTAACCACATTTTAGTTTTTTTATGAACACCCCTACTATTCAAGGGGGCCTAAGGTGGCCATGGTCCCCCCATTTCTTTTTTTATAAAAAAGTAGTATTATTAGTTTATTATTATTATAATATATATATATATATATATTATAGATTAAGTATGTTTTAATATATTACATACTAAAAAAATTACATGTTAATAACTTAATATGTATAAATTATAATGTGTATTATAATATATTAGTAGCAAATAGAAAATAAGTTTAAAAAATAATAAAAGCTTATGAATATATAAATAATTGAAAAGTTATTGAAATATATAGGTTTGGATTAATGTAAAAAATCAACAACTATAAAAAAAATTTTATTTTGATTTTTTCTATGACAACAATAACAATTGAATAGACTTTTTAAACAATAAAAATTATTAAAACAAGATAAAAAAACAAATTTTTAGTAGATTATTATATGATTGTATATATTGAAAAAGAGAATACTTCAAAATTTATTCCAAATAATAAATTGATAATTTTAGTTATATGAAATATCGCTGAACAAATTTAAAAATACCAAAACTTAAAGTATGTAGTTGAATGTTAATTTTTATATAATATAATTATTAAATTTGACCTGTATACTATAAATTATATTTTGTTGACTTTTTGTTATATTATATTTTAATTTATTTTATATTTAATTTGATCCCCTCTTATAAAAGCTTAATTTCACTTAACAACAGTAAGACAGGTAATTAATTTTACAATCCAAAAGCTTTTACAAAAGAATATACAAAATTTAAGTTTTTTAATACATTTATAATGTATTTGTTAAAGAAAAAGATTAAACTTTGATTAATAATAACTTAAAACACATTAGTTAAATTCTTAACTTTTTATTTGACTTCATTTTTTGTTGTACATTATGCACATCATTTTTCCACCTTATATTGTTATAGGTAGATGCATTCTTTCACGATGAGAATAAATATCACTTCTTGTTTGGAACACCAAAACAAAAACCTAAAGTTAGGTACTTGGACATTACTTTACTGTTTTGTATATCGTATTCAAATACAATATACAAAGAACAATTTTTAATGTCTCTGTTCTATTGTTTCTGTTTTAATGTTATATTCTGTTCTGTCTCTAAAAACAAAAGCTACTAATAGAATTTTAAATATTTATATAATAATAATAATAATTGCACTAACCAATAATTACAAACAATAATCACAAACAACAATAACGTAGCCACTGGACTAATACCTAGCTTCTGTTTTAAGTTTTGTCTTGGTGTTCCAAACAAGAAATAATATTTATTCTCACTTAGCTTCTGTTTTAGGTTTTTGTCTTAGTGTTTCAAACAAGAAGTGATATTTATTCTCATAATGGAAGAATGCATCTACCTATAACAATATAAGGTAGAAAAATTATGTGCATAATGTACAACAAAAAATGAATTCAAATAAAAAACTAAGAATTTAACTAATGTGTTTTAAGTTATTATTAATCAAATTAAAGTTTAATCTTTTTCTTTAACAAATACATTATAAATGTATTAAAAAACTTAAATTTTGTATATTCTTTTGTAAAAGTTTTTGGATTGTAAAATTAATCACTGTGTCTTACTGTTGTTAAGTGAAATTTATATTGACTAGTATTTGTCACTTTCAAGATATGGATTGATGATTAAAACGTGAATAAAAGATTATATATGTCAATTTGGTATTTGAAATATCATACGTTACAAATTAATTCTTTAAAAAAATACAATAATAAATAAAGTTAATCTTTTTATCCGTTAAATAATGATGCATCACAAAATAATTTACGTCATGTGTCGTCAACTAATTGATAAAGAATTAATCTGGTTCAATGTTGTATTTCTAAGGATCAATCTAAAATATTTAATTTTTCAAAGACCAAATTAAATACAGATGATATTTTAGAAATTATTTTATCTATATACTCTCCAAATTTGATTTAGTTAATAATGCAACAAATATTTTTCATGACATAATTCATTTTATTATTTTGGTATATCTATCTACTTTTTCTTATCCTATACAGCAAGGTTGCGAAAACAGGACCGGTCATTGAAACGGTCAGGTGACAAGTTTAATGGTTTAATAGTTCAACCGAGATTGAACTGAAATTGAACCGGTTTTATTAAATATATAATAAAATTATTAATAAAACTCCAACTCTCCAGTATGTGAATTTCTGTAATTTCTGTAAGTCAATAAGTTTTTGCAAAACATCCAAAACATGTACCCAATCTAAGAATCATAAACATAATTCAACCAAATCATATGAAGCTATATAGCAAATTTAATACAGAATTGTGGCAATGCTTTTATTTTGAATCAATAACATCAAAACAACAATTCACCAAAACAAATATAACAGGTTGGATTTAAAAATCAATCTCAGTCGACTTAATAAATTAAACAATTGAATTTGTGACTCAATCTCAGCAGAATTGACTCAATATGAACAAACTGAATTCAAATAAAAATTCAAACATTAATATCTCAAAATTCAGCAGCATCATCAATAATACATCATATGCATGTTCAGAATAAATTTCAAATTTCAGAGGGATAGAGTCAGGAAAACAGAATCAGGGAGTGTTAGAGACTGAGACTTGAGACCTGAGAGGGTTGAAGGCTTGAATCAGAGAAGAAGAAACTTGAGAACTGAGAACTGAGATCTGAGACCTGAGAGGGTTGAAGCAGAGACTAAGACATGAGACACGATGAAAGGTAGTCGCTTTGACTTCGAGACTCCACACGAAGAAGAGAAGCAACGACGATGAGACACGATTCGGAGCATAGAAGCAGAAACAACGCCAACGAGGAAGGGCGAAGGAGGAACGACGAGGAGGGGAGAGCGACGACGACCCACGGCGAGGAGCAGCGAAGCGGCGCGACCCACGGCGACAAAGCGAGCTCGGACAGAGAGGGCGACAAGTAGAGAAGGGGTCGGCGATGAGTTTAAGCTCTGAAATGGGATGGTGGGTGGTGGCTATTCTTGGAATTCGAAGAGAGGAGAGGATTATGGGTGGGACTAGGGTTTTCTGGTGGGTATGAGTGAGAGAGAGACAGAAACGGGTGGGGTGGGGATTGGGGCCTTTCTTTTGGTTCAGCTTTACGTTCGTTTGGCCTTTTTTTTTTTCACCTTCAAAACGACGCCGTTTAGTAGTTTAATTTTCAAACCAGAAACCGCTAAAAAATCGGACGGTTCTCCCGATTCATCGGTTAACCGCCGGTTTGATCGGTTTTCTCACCGGTTTTTTACTAGGCGGTTTCTGACCTTACCCGGATTGGTTAGGTGATCGGTTCCTGGTTTTTTCGGTTGAACCGGTCGGTCCGGTTTGGTTTTCAAAACCATGCTATACAGTAATTTGTAGGGCCTAAACGATTTTTTTGGTGACTTAAAAGAAAATAAACAAAAACTAAGAAAGAAAAAAAAACAAGAAACTGCTTAAGAAAGGCAGTCCTGCTGAATACTACTCTCAAACTCCTTCCAAGGCAATGGAAGCTCCACTTGGGGAGAAATAGTCCTCATTGCAGTCTTTGCCATGATGTCTGCTACTGTATTTGCGTCTCTCAAGATCAACCGAAGATCAGCACGCCATTTCCAAGACATGATATCTCAAATTTTTAACACCAAAGGATCAATAAAACCAGAGCAATCTTGTAAATTATTGACAATAGTAAAAGCCTCCACACAGTCTGTCTCACATATATGTCTCTTTGTCCCGAGTCCCATGCTAAAAGAAAGCCTCTCCAAATAGCAAACAACTCTCCTTGCAAAATGATACGACTCTCAATTGTTCCCAGACAGCCTCGTTGCCGCCTTCCCTTCCAATCTCTTCTAACACAAGCAAAACCAACTCGAGCACCACTGCCAGGATAGCTAGCATCACAATTAATCTTAAAGGTACCCATTGAGGGGGGAATCCAAGAGCCACTAATGGTTGAGGGGATAGATAGTCGTTGCAACTCAAAAATATTTCAGAGCTCCTTTTCTAAGGACAAAGCCATACCAATCACCTTGTCTGTGGTCCAATGCTCGTGAGGATGAAAGATCTCGTTATTTCTCGAACACCAAATCCACCAGAGACCAGAAAAGAATCTAAAGGGGCGCTGTTTGCTATTATGTAAGAACCAACTCATCAAATCCACTGGTTGATCGGAGATCCCTAAAGCTTGCCAAACAAGTTGGGCTTTTGGACAATCCCGAATACAATGTAAAACCGATTCCTGACCTGAGAAACATCGTGGACAGCTATCCGTGTGCGAAATGCCCCTCCTAAAACGAAATGCAGCAGTAGGAAGAGCCTCCCGAAGACATAGCCAGGCCAAAAATTTGTGCTTTTCCGGAACATGTTGACGCCAAAGCCAAAGCCAAAGCCAATTACTCCTATCCTCCCAACTAAACATCTTCTTACTGAGACACAAATAACCACTATGAGCATCATAAACCTTTGAAGCCGCACCAGTCCAACACCAACCGACCTCTTAACCAGCTTGAACATCTGGGTTGTAAGAGTTAATGTTGCTCTGCAGAGACTGATTCAGAGGAGAATAGATATTCTCAAGGTTTCACTGTCCAGATGACCAAAGGTCCAAGATCCTGAGATCCGAATCAGAAATGTGAACATAATCCATCTCCTGACACAGTCGCCCCTCTCTTCTCCATTTAGAAAACCAAAAGTTCTGTTTCAAATCCCCAATGCACCAACTAAAACCTTCTTTCAGGATATCCCAAGCTCGACATATACTCTTCCAAACATAAGATCCCCTTCTTCGAGACCGACTAAAATAATCATCCTTAAAAGAATGGTATTTCTCCGTCAACAGTTGAACTCATAACTTGTCGGGATGGTGAAAAAGTTGCCAAACTAGTTTTCCAAGAAGAGCAATATTGGCACAAAAAGGATCTCTAATTCCCAGACCTCCAAACTTCTTAGGAGTGACCAACACTTTCCAGTTAACTAGATTCAGGCCTCTACCATCAGCTTGACCCTTCCATAGAAAGTTTCGCATCATGGATTCTATCTTATTAGTTATCCCTTTAGGGAAGAGAGATACTTGCATGCGATAAGTAGGAATCGCAGTCACTATCGAGTTGAGCAAACAGAGTCTGCCTGCCTTATTAAGCAATCTTCCTTTCCAGCTGGCTAGCCTTCCCCGAATCTTGTCCAAAACATCGTTGAAAGTTGCGCGTGTCACCCAGAGTGATTAAGGTTCACCCCTAAACGATTAATTTGAATATATAGGGCCTAAACCATAAGAGCCATATTATTATTTCCCAGCAGCTGCATGATTGGACCACAGCATGACTTTATTGTACCGAAATTGATGTCTCGTACTAAAACACACATTTACATTATCAATCGAACTGATAAAAAGAAGTTGCAGAAAAAAAGTGCTCTTTTGCTTTCACGTGGAAGGATTTTCCACCGGATAATAATAATAATAATAATAATGAGCAGGTATAACTTTGCTGACTTATGTCTACTTGAGATTTGAAGTTAACGGAACTTGGATCCATAAAAGTAATAGATTTAGAATAAGAAGTGAATAAAATGAAAAATTCTTACATGGAAACAAGCTGAAGTTAGGGTGGATTATATTTGCATCATTACAAAGTGTAAAAATTAAACAAGAGTTTGTGTAACATCTTTTGTTTTGGTTGGTACAGGTTAAATCAATCAAGAGGAATGCAGAGAATGTTACTCAATTGAGAATGGTTGGAAAGGGTCATGGTATGCACATAACCTATATAGATAGCTCCACTCACTTTTAAATTGCTTCTAAACATTTTCATACCAAACATTCTAAGAAGAAAGAAAAAGTCTAATGTAAAATATGCTATGGTGTTGGCCTGTTGGGTTTCTGACTGAAAATATGACTTCGTTTTTGGTGCTTGCAGGTGTGTGGCACTTTGATCAAGTTCTTCTCCATGAAGAAGCTCATGTATAACCTTGAACAGCCTGCTCTCTACAACTTGGCACTGTCTAAACTTAAAAGAGCATTGCAACTTTTATTTTTTTAATCAATGTCTTTGTTGCCATCACAATATAGAACTAGAAATTCCATCAGTGTATTACCTATTAGGGGTAGTTATTTTATTAAAGGAAAAAGATAGTTATTTTTCTTAACGGAAAAAGAAAAGAAATGATAAAAACTAAAGACAATTCCAAATGCTGAAGCCAAAACCACATTATGTTGCAAGAAATTCATATCTAATATCATTCTTCTATCACGATCGAAAAGTTGAAAGGAACAAATATGTTCTTTACACCAAGTCTTGAACAACTTAGATTCAACATAAACACCAAAGAAAAACCAAGTGCATTAAATGAGTCCATTCATGCATTGCACATCCTAAATGAAACAAGGAAAAAAAAAATACTTCAAAACACTACATTGGAAGTGAATTAGCAACGTAACTACTGCCAACAAACTACCCTTTGAGAGCCCTGACAACGGAGAAACAACGTAACTGGCAGCCTTGGAGGCATACCTATTCCAAATTGATAGGATGTTAGAAGCCATATACTTGTCTGTGAAAATCTTTTCAATTTTTCCAGAAACCAAAATAGAAGGTACATATCCTCCTCCAGGAAAAAAAAAAAAAAGAATCAGTTAGAAAATTGGAAGATATAGAAGGTACTCTAATGATGGCTTCAAAAGAAAAAATTGAGATATTACAATTTGAAAATTCATAATAAAAGCATTTCAAATTGGGGAACAATTAAATAAAAAAATAGTTCTAAATGTCAAAAGAGTAGCTATTGGTTTAATTGTTCCCAAACGGAAAATTCTTTCCTTTTTATTGATAAGATAAGAATTCAATTAGGATGAGAAACCTAAATCATATCATTTTCCCAAAATAAAACTAAAGGCTGGCCATCAAATTACACTAATTACAAAAATCACACCAATACTATAATAATTAAAATCACAGAAATCAAAGGGAGAAAATTATCGGAAGGGAGAAGCTGACGATGTTGATGAAGAACGAGGAAGACGGCGACGCTCTATGGAACCAGGAAGACGGCGACACTCTCTAGAGTGCACAACACGGCGACGCTCTCCGGAACGCACAACACGGCGACGCTCTCTGACGCGACGACGTTCTCCTCGGCTGGGTGAGGTGCTCGCGAAAGCTGTGGAGACCTTGGCAAGACGTCGTTCTTCTTTGTCTTCGGGGAGAAGAGACAGATTGAAGAGAAGAGAGGGAGATATAAACACAGAGGAGAGATATGAAGGTTGGGGAGTTAAACCCCAAAATGGTTCCTGAGATTGGCGTCGTGCACTAAAATCGTCCCTGAGATCCCAATTGCACCAATTACGTCCCTGAGATTGAGAAAAGTGCACCATATTAGTCCCCGACCCATTTTTCCTTCACGACGTGATGACATGGCTGGATGACGTGGATGGTAAGTGACACGTGTCACTCCATGATTTGGCCACGTGTAATGATATGATGATGTGGTGATCAGTGACACGTGGCATGCTGACGTGGATAGTTGTGCCACGTGTCACAATGTTATTTGGCCACGTGTCCATTTGTGCCACGTGTCACAACCGTATTCGTCCACGTGTCATCCATTATGTCATCGTTGTAGATGCACCAAATTAGTCCCCCACTTTGCATTAATTGACTCATTTTAGTCCCTGGAATTGAATGTCGTGCACCAAACTAGTCCCTTCACCAATTTTTTCTCATTTTTTTTAAATCTAAAATTTTCAATATCTTAGATGCACTAATTTCAATTCTATTTTTTCATATATCATTTAAATACAAGTGCTTTCATAAAAATTTTTAAGATTTTAGTTTTAATTATATAATTTTTTTAATAATTTAACATTGATAATTTTTGTAATATATATGTTATTATAAAAAAATAATTATATGATTGATTGGATACTTTTTGTTTTCATAAAAAATATGTGCTTTTAACAAGAAATCAATAATTAAAAAATATATATTTTTTATTCTTATGAAATATACATTTTTGTTATGTGTAAATGAGCTAGATTGAAGGTACTCCAAGCACTCTCACTATCATCTCCGACCTCTGCAGTATAAACGAAAGAGGTCGGAGATAGTAATGAGGGAAACTTGAAATGCCTTCACGTCAACTCCAAGACGTCAGTTAGAGGTATCCGCAAGAGAAAAAAATATTTTATAAAAGTACTGAAAGAGGTTGGAGATAGTAGTGAAGGTGCTTGAAATACCTTCAGGTAAACTCCAAGTCGACGGTTAGGATATTCGCAAGAGAAAAAATATTTTATAAAAGCATTTTTATTTGAATAACATGTGAAAAAATAGAATTGAAATTAATGCATTCAAAAATATTGAGAATTTTGAATTTATAGAAAAAAAATGAGAAAAAATTGGTGAAGGGACTAGTTTAGTGCACGACATTCAATTTCAGGGACTAAAATGAGTCACTTAATGCAAAGTGAGGGACTAATTTGGTGCATCTACAACGATGACCTATGGATGACACGTGGACGAATACTGTTGTAACACGTGGCACAAATGGACACGTGTCCAAATAACATTGTGACACGTGGCACAACTATCCACGTCAGCATGCCACGTGTCACTGATCACCACATCATCATATCATTACACGTGGCCAAATCATGGAGTGACACGTGTCACTTACCATCCACATCATCTAGCCATGTCATCACGTCGTGAAGGAAAAATGGGTCAGGGACTAATATGGTGCACTTTTCTCAATCTCAGGGACGTAATTGGTGCAATTAGAATCTTAGGGACGATTTTAGTGCACGACGCCAATCTCAGGGACCATTTTGGAGTTTAACTCGAAGGTTGGGTGATAAAGTGAGCAAAACAAAGAATAAAGTAATTTTTTTTAGTATTTTTTAGATTTGTTTAATTTTTGTATGAATGATTGATTAGTGTTTATGAAGAGATACATAATTTTGTTAATTGTGTTTTTGTTTTTTTCTTTAGATTATTTAAATTTTGAAACGGTAAAATTAAATAATTTGATTAATCTAAAAGAGTAATTTTTGCCTAACATATAAAAAAAGATATTTAAGTCTTTTTGTAAAAATAAAATAAAAATTATTTTTTATTTTTATTAAATTATAAAGATATTTTAGTAAAATTAGTGATATGATATATATTTTTAAAAAAGAAATTTGATGCTGACGTGAAAAATAAATTTCACATATTTTATTATTATTTGTCCATATTTTTTATGTATCAGTACATATAAATTTATCATTGTATCGAAATAAACACCTATATATTATCAATCCTATGTGAAACCTCCATTTCATACTCATTAGTTATTATGAGATTATATATCAATAATGAAAGTCAATAAGTGAAGTTGAATTATTGTTTAGACATACACTATAACAAATATTGTCTAAATTCTAATTAAGGCACAATTTTTTGGTTCTTCTTTTTTAAAACCTAAGTGAAATAAAAAAAAAAAAAGAGAAAAGGATAAATAGGTCCCTGACCATTGAAAAATACCTTTAAGTTTCTGACCTTCACAAAACTTGGACGGATTAGTCCCTCCATCCATATGCCTCCGTTAGGGACTGATCCGTCCAAAAAAAAATTATAAAAGATTAGTTATAAATTTTATTTTTTTTTTCATTATTTTATGGTAGGGGTGGCAAAGCGGGTCGGTCCGCTCCAACCCGCCCCGCCAATTAAAGTGGGTTCAAAATGCTAGCTCGTCCCACTTTATGGCGAATTAGCAGGCCAACCGGTTAGCCTACTTGACTCTTTTTTTTTTAAAAAAAAATAAAATTCATTAAAAATAATAAAAAGTAATAATTAAAAATTAAATACAAATAAAAAATAGTCAAATTATAATATAAATTTGCTTACCATCTTTTTTTTTATTTTTAACTTCAATAAAATGATTTAAAATAATATTTATCAATAGAACCATCGTTATTTTAAAAAATAAGTAACATAATTTAAGCATATATACGAAATTGTAAAATAAAATAAATAAAGTTAATAGCTAAAAGAAGAATGAAAAAAAGTGTTTGAAAGTTATATAATTATTAATTTTGTAATAGTAATCACTCTTTTATTTAATAAAAAAAATAAAAATCTTTGTCCCGCTGGGTCAACCCGTCACGCCGCCAAAACCCGCAAATTTGGCAGTTTTTTTTTAAATTTGACGGGTTCCAAAATCTAACTCGAACTGCCTTTTTTAGCGGGTTCGACGGTTTGACCCGTTTTGCCACCCCTAATTTATGGTATTGTCTTCAACAACAAAAAGAATTAGCATTATTTATTCACTCTTTGTAATTTCTAAATGAAAATATAATAACCACTGCAATTTTTGACGCCTTATTCTAAAAAGTTTTTTTTTTAATTTCTTTTTCGTCATATATTCCAAACAATAGCAAAGAAGTTTATCAACTACTTCTTACGAAAATCCTTTTTTATTGTCATTTTTGTCCAACTTTTAAAGTTTTCATTTATAATACCTGGTATAACTCAAAAACGACCACTATCACAAGCCTAAATATATCACAGCGGTCAAGAATACTCAAAATCAACAAATAAGTAGTGAACACTTTCAACATCCTTACCACACAACACACACAAATATACTAAACTTACTCAAACGGTCTTTAGTATTAACTCTATTGACTAATACAAATCAAGTAAAAACTTCACTCGAAATGGAACCACCCCCTTTCAAATAGCTTTAGCAAAACTATAGCAGGATATATCCTTCAATAATCTTTCTTTCTACAAAACCTGCACAAAAGAAATTAGTAATAAAAAAATTATTTTTATCAAACTTTCACATAAGTGTCTTCTCTTTCTTTTGTTAATTTGGCAACTTGTAGAACACCATGTATAGTTGACTCATTAGATCTAATTTCTATTGATAAAGATCTCGTCTTTCCAAACTCACTCTAACCCATCCCAAAGCTCAGATTCTCGTATGGTGGATCCTTTTTGGTTTGATACCGAAAAAAGTCCTGGAAAAAAAGACTTTAGAATTGTTGGGCCAACTGTGGGGAGCTCTCAACCACCGGAGAGACTTCAGGGAGGAATCAAGCGAGAGAACATAAGATGAGATGACACCACATCCAACACAAAACCTTAAGGTAAGTTAATGGGTCTCTCATCTTATAAACTCGTCACTCTTCCTTCCTTTCTTTGATGTGGGACTAACTTCAACACTCCTCACACTTGCAATATTAACAAGAATATCACAATGTAATCAATTATCTTCCCAAAATCTAATCATCCTCCCATCTCATAATTTTGTATATAGGCCATTAATCATCTTTTCTTTCACTTGTTGCTCCTTGATGATCTGCAGTTAACATATATCTTTTCATGGACTACCGTCAGTAAAAAGCATCTAAGTGTAAAACATTCAATTCAAATCCAGGTTATTACATGAGCAAACAATTCTTTTTTAAAACGGACAATCTTTTTTAAAAAACCTATACCACCATTTAAATAAGAGAGTCGTATTCCAAACAACTGCATCACCCACTCCAATTCTCCTAACTTCTTAGGTGCCCATACCATTTTTTACTTAACTTGAGCAATTTTAAGTTTACCATCCTCTTTTCTCTAGAAAAATCTTCTATGTAAAAAAATTTACTTCTTTCTAACCGTCTTTGACATCTTGTTTAATTCGACATTGTTTATATCAATATCTTTAGACATAATAATTACCATCCTCCTCCTTATTTTTATGCACAGAAGATTGTTTATATCTATATGTTTAAATATTATTGTCTAAAAAATGTTATTTAAAATTATAATTAAAGACAACAATTATAAATATTGGTATATATTCTTAGTTATCTCTTCAAAAATTAACTCGTTCAAGATTTGAATTGCATACATACACAAAATAAAAAATTTTGAGCATCTAATATTTGTTTAAATAAATGAATAACTCGATCAACTCAAATTGACCATTGATATCTATATTAAAAAAAATATTATATATTTTCTCAAACATGGCCTAAAATATCATTGTCAAAAGTCAAAATGGTTGTGAAAGTCCAATATAATTTTTTTCCTTGACCTTAATAGTTTGATAATATATGATTCTTGTATTGAGGAGTAAAACTGAAAATATATTATGAATTTAGAATAAATATTTATTCCGACTCTATTTATTTTCACGAAAGACTATATAGCCTCAAATTAAAAATGAACGACTAAATAACTTTTTAATTATTTATCCTTTTGTAACCCAAAAATGACGTTATCCTTTGTAAAGAGTAAAGACTATCCAATCTCTTAAAATGACTTCGTGGCTGAGAGATCCCTTCTTCGTAAGTAAAAAGTTATTTTGGAGGCTAATAAAATCCTACACAAAACCAAAAGAAATGTAATAGGCTTTTTCTTTTATTTTTTGTCTTTATTTTATTTTTTCTTGAATAAAGTTTCTTTTATTTAAAATGCAACAGCGTACATACAATAGATTGATCTAATTAGTCTTATCACCTTTGGACTTTTGAAAACAGAATCCATAAAAAAACATCACAACAGAATAATCTAACGACACCAATCCAAAGGAAAATAAAATAATTCAATGACCAACGCTAGTATATTGGGATTTGTTGGCCTCCAAAAGAGCTGTGCGAATTCAAATATTGGATTAAACTCATAAAGTAGAATATAGAGCTCATAATAGGTATAGTGTAAGTGAGAGAGTGAGCGTGTGTGTTACAAAAGAATTAAAAAAAAAAAAATCTCTCTTACTTGTCAAATCCACCCAACATTTTACTAGTTCTATGATAAATTCAAATATGATTTTTAGATTGAAAAGAGTAAATTTTATCAACTTAATTTACACATATTCTTTGTAAATATATGTTTTTATAATTTTTTTTAATTATACTTAATTGATTGAAACATATTTTTTAGGCTTTTAAATTTGTCAAATTAATTTCACTTTTATTTCATTCGATGTCTTGATATATTTATTGAAGTTATTCGAGGTTTAGAAGGTAAGGATGACTTGGGAAGATGGATAAAAAACATACAAAAGCGGAGATTTTGCGAAAAAAACAAAGAAAAAAAATCCTGTGTTGTGCGCACACACCAGTTTAATCGCGTGTCTTATTTAAAATGACACGGGACTCGCGATGCGATTTGGGGTGGTCATTTTGGCCAATTTCAGATCACTTTGGAACCAGTATGAATCAAGATTTGAGGAAGGATTAAACAAAGCTCATCATATACTCATTTTTACAATGTTTTTAGGTTTTTAGTTGGATTATAGAGAGAGAAGCTTCAAATTCTCTTGTTCTAGATTTTAGTTTTGTTTAATTATAGTTTTTCTTATAATTTCTTGTTTTGTTACTCTAACTTTCTTAGAATTTTTTGTTACTTCCTCTATTATGCTATTTTAGTTTATGAAGTTTTATTCTTATGCCTTCCAAGTATTTAATAAAATGTTTTACTTAGTTATAGAATAGATTTTACATTCTTGGCTTGGGTTGGGAACTTAGGTAATCTTGAGTTACTAATGTTCAAGTTGATTGATAATTTAGAAATGTTAATTAATTTTATTTTTATTAATGCTAATCTTTTACTAATTTCAATTAGTAAGTTGGTTACAACTTATGGTTATGGTTAATTAAGTCTAATTGACTTTCCTCAATTTATAGAGGTTGACAAATTGAGTTTGCTCTTTGTAATTATTATATTGTGGTTAGTAATAAGAATAGTGACCCTTAACCCTCATCCCTTGCTAAGATCTTTTAGCATTTGAATTTACTTCTCCTCTAGTTAATTGTCTTTATTAATTTTTTTCTATTTAAATTTTTGTCAATTACAAACAAACTCACGATTCCCTCATAGCCAATGATCATGCATAATATTGTGATTCCAATAAAAAATAATTCAGGTCTAAACTCTCAGTTATTGATTTGAATTATAACATTTTTAAACTAAATGTGCATAATATTGTGATTCCAATAAAAAATAACTCAGGTCTAAACTCTCAGTTATTGATTTGAATTGTAACATTTTTAAACTAAACTATAACATTGTTAATTATCGGTTTAGAACTACAACGAACTTTAGCTTTACAACTTGAAGATTTTTAAACTGATATTTAGCACCCATTATGCTACAATTGTGAAAGAAATTATAATATCACCAAGGTTGACAAAATAAGGATATACTTATTTTAATTTCCTGCATTGTCTTATTCTCATGTTCTACAACTAGTCATTATTAGTAACCGTTTTCTTTTCTCTCCATACGAGTTTTTCTTTTTATTTGTGAAAATACCACCACCATAGTCCTCAATCGGCCTTATAACTGAAGTAGAGTCATCAGAAGGAGCCCGAAATAAACAAGACCCCTCTGAGCAAGAGAGGGACCTTTTGCAAAAAAGTGTCAAGAAGGTACGTAAAAGAGATGAAGGCTTTATTGGAACAAAAGCACTTGTACCAAAGTTTGAAGACTGGATGTAGCATGAAGAAAGTGGAGCAAATAACAAGACCTATGCAACACATAGTGATAGGAAAAGACTAAGAGTTTGAAGATGATCCTTCGAGTTCTGATGAAGATGGTATAAACAATGATGAAAAAACTATACCTGAAATAGAGAAATCAAATAAGGGAATGGAAGAACCTAAAAGAAAGAATAACAAGTCAGAGATAATAGTCGAAGATATGGAAAAAGGGCTCTTCAACATTGTTATCGATGAGGAAGCTAAAAAGGAACTATAGAAGCTTTGGTGGAGATCCCTCACAATCAAGCTATTAGGGAGGAAAATAGGCTACACAACCATGAAGAGAAGAATATAAAACATGTGGAAAAATGTTAAGGAAGTGGCCGTGACGAAAGGTGACTTGACAAATTCTTAGATTAGTGAACGGTTTTTCCAGATCGACTTGGTGCTTGCTAACTTTGAGAGCATGTCGGCTCTTGCATTCTTTTCTTTGAGGATGTGCAAATAGACACCTCGGTAGTCAGCTCCTTAACCTTGGATAAGTACTGTTGTAGTAAGGGATCCTGTATTTGGCAGTCCCCATTTATTTAAGAACTAACTACTTAGGAGTCACTGCAAACATCTAGTATTTTTGTGCCGACTACCTTAGCCAGTGTTAATCTGGTCAAGAAAGCTTCGTATTCTACCTAATTGTTGGAGGTTGGGAATTCGTATCGAATTGACTGTTCGATAGTAATCCTGTTTTCATTTACTAATATTATTGCCACTCCGCCAGAACTGTTGTTCGACAAGCCGTCAACATGGAGTTTCCATAGTTCGGTAGCTTCACTTCATGGGTCATTTCGACGATGAAATCCATCATGGCTTGAACCTTGATTGCGTTTCTGGGCTCAAACCGTATTTTATAATGGGAAAGCTCAACCGACCAAGAAAGAATTCACCTTGCTAAGTCTAGCTTCTGAAGTACTTGCTTAACGGCCTAGTCTATTTGGACTACGATAGGGTAGCTCTAGAAGTATTGTCAGAGCCGTCGGGACGCTGTGAGTAGTGCATAGGCGAGTTACTATGCATCTTGGCGTTCTGGAGAACTTTACTTATGAATTATATTGTCCCTTGTGTTTTTTGTTCGTCTTCTCGGATTAACGCTTCTTCTGTTATAGAGAGGTAAAGGTACAATGTTTCTCTCGCTTTGGGCTTTGAGAGTACGAGAGGTTCTGCTAACACTTTTTTGAAGTGTTGGAAGCCTTTTCGCATTCGGTTTCCCACTTAAAACTTATACCTTTTTCATAAGTTTGAAGAAGGGGATAGCCTTCTGAGCCGAGGCTCCGAGAGGAAGCGCGAGAGAACGGCTAGTCGTCCAGTTAGCCTTTAGACGTCCTTGAGACTTGTGGGACTTCTCTTCTCGAGGATGGCCCGACACTTTTCCAGGTTTGCCTCCACTCCTCGTTGTGTGATCATGAAACCCAGGAATTTCTCTACCTCCATTAAGGCGCATCTGGTGTTTCCTCAAGGTACCCAATATAAGTTTGAGATCATCAATAAGCTCTTTGCTCGTTTCTGTTTTGGCTAGCATGTCGTCAATGTAAACCTCCAATTTTGTTCCTAAGAGGTCTTTGAAGATATTCATGACGAGTCTTTGGTAGGTAGCACCTATATTTTTTCCCAAAGGGCATGACTGTATAGCAATATGTACATTCGAGGGTTACGAACACCATTTTTTTCCGCCCGGTTTGTGCATGGGTATCTGGTTGTACCCTGAGTATGCGTCCATGAAACTGAGGTACTGGTGTCCTGAGGCGAGGTCTACCAACCCATTGATATTTGGCACGGGAGAGGCGTCTTTTGGACAAGCTTTGTTCAAGTCCGTGTAGTCGACGCACATTTGCCACTTGCTGTTTGCTTTCTTTACCAACATAACGTTTGCTAGCCAGGTCGTGGAGATTCTTGTTCTCGAGTCTAGTAGGAAGTGGAAGAGTCCAGTTGAGGGGAGCAGTGGAGAGAACTTTGAGGAGGAGGTGTCTGTTCCTTCTGTGATTATTTGACTTTTTAAGGTCTGCACTCGTTGGTGTAGCTCTTGAATTATTCAGTTCGCTTGTTCTCCCAGGCCATCGATTGCTCTAGCCTCGCCATATCGGTGGTCGTCAGCTCAAGGCTGTTGCTTATTGTGGGGTTGGCTGTGCATGGACGATGTTGATTATTCTCCCGTGGGTTGGAGGGTAGTTGTCGTTTCGCAGTTCATGTGCTGGGGTGGGATGTAACACCCCATTGCCCTAAGCCTTACCTCATGCCGTAAAGCAAATGATGACAAAGTGCTATGACAGTTCTAAAGCTCATACGGTAATATATATATATATAAAATAAAATACTAGAAACCCGATGAAGAAATATAGCTCAAAACAGAGATACAAAAGCGTGAAGCATTCACACGATAACTAAAGCGCAAAGGATAAGATACACAAAATAAAGATACAAGATCACAAGGTGTGTGTATATATATATATAAATAATAACCAAAAGAGTACTAGCTGCAGCCTATGAAATTTAGGCCGACTAGTTAATATAGACACAACAGAGTTTTTGAAATAAAACAACAACATCCTAGCTTTCAAAGTAAGCTTCTAAGGCAACAAGATACAATAAACAAAAGTGAGAGAATTTACATAAAAAAAACCAAAATGTAAAAGATAAAAGCGAATCCTCCACTCTGTCACCATCCCACAAACTCACCAAGGTGGGTTGTGACCTGCATCTGATAAACAACAACATATGGTATGAGAACCGGAGGTTCTCAGTATGGTAACAATGCCCAATATATAAGATATAAGGTTTCGGGACACCAAAGGCAATCTTTTAACTTCACATCAAGCATAAGATTCAAACTTAAAGTAAACCTAAACCATAAAAAGGTTATCTATCTTAAGGGATTTGTAACTAATATAAACACCGCTGTCCCACAGCCTTCGCTAGCCTAACCTCCATGCGATCTCATCGCCACCGTCTACCAAGCCTCCTCGATCCCAGTAGAAAGCACAAGTAATTGCAAACAAGTAAAACACAGGTAATATACATATATAGCAAGTAATTCATGAAGCAAGTAAGCATGTTATACATCTAGGCAAAAGATGCAATTAGGCAAAGCAAACAAACAAATAGAAGATGCACATGATGAATGTCTGTCCTATTGGCCGTGATATCACTTGTCGGTTCAACTGCCAACCCGACACATCCCCTTGGGATGTCACCTTTTGGTCACGAATAAAAATGGTACCCCATGGATATAGTGTCTGGCTCATTGTCCATGGATATAATGACTAACACACTCTTGTGACTTGAAAGGATGCGAGCGGGATACTCAACCTCAGATCTCACATCTCAACGTAAGTGGGATTAACCACCGTCCTTGCCAGGAGAATAGCGACTCATCAATCTCAATATATCAATAGTATAGAATTAGTCACAGTGATCACTACTCATAGCACAAGTTTAGTAATACTTATCTCATCAATCTCATCGGCCTCAATCATTCACTTGTCTCAATACACCATCATCTCAACACTCCACCAGTTCACTCAAGTTATTCCACCCATAGTTCATCCCAAGCCTAAGTCAATGTCTCTAAACTCGTAACAAAAATATCTAATCTTAAGTCATCTAATTTATTCTCATTAGTCTCAAAGTCTAATTACCAGTCAGGAGTCTTAAACAATAATTAAAGAAGTTTAGAAAACTAAAGAACCAGTTAAAATTGCAAGAAAACAAGTTTTCAGCTAATTAAACCTTCACTTCAAGAGCCAATAGTAACCGTCCTTGGTATAATAAGTTTTTGAAGGAGTTGAATGCTAGAACTATCCAGGATTGATTCCAAAATGAGAAGTAATACCAAAAATAAAACTCTTAACAATAGAGATTAAAGGAGTCGCTAAACCCTCTAATTACCAAGTAGAATTAACACAAATATCTTTAAGATGGAGGTATAAGTTAGAAATATGAATATAGGGTAGACCAATCTTACCAATAGGACTTCAAGAGTCATGCCAAACTGATTGGTTAAGGGAGCCAAAACACTAAAAAAATCCTTCTTTCAAATGGTTAAAAGCCGCAACAATATTGCGCAAATAGTTAGAGACATTTTCAGGATTTTAAAATCCAAACCGTAACAATGCCTTAGATACTTGCCCACCAAAAGTTGAATCCAAAGCTTATCTTTGCAATTAAGAATTTGTCAAATCAATTTACCAATTAAAGCCAGATTCACACAATGAGCATCTTTAAAGCTAAGACCCCTAGCTTTTTTTAGGAACAATTAAAGTTTTCCATTTCACAAGAGAAAGGCCTCTTCCATTACTTTGGCCCTTCTATAAGAATTGACGAGTAATGGAGTTGATTTTCTCACAAGTATAAGCAAGAAATAAAGAAATTTGCATCTAATAGATGAGAATAAATAAAATAACTGACTTTATCAAATAAATCTTTCCTCCTTTATTTAATAATCTATCTTTCCAACTCGTCAACCGCCTTTGAATCTTTTTAATAACATCTTAAGCCCCTCGTTTAGAGATACAAGAGTGACTCAAATTTATACCAAGATACTTTTTCAGATTCTGAGTGAAACGAATACTAAACATACAAGTAAATATTTGTTTACGAACAGAAAAAACATTTTTAAAACAAAGTGCTTTAGATTTTTGGAGGTTTACCTTCATTTTAGAGGCTCTATAAAAAGTATGAGAACATTCATCACCAACTCAACTTGAGACTTTCTAATCTTACAAAAGAGAAATAAATCGTTTGCAACACATTTGATGTGATATTTTTGATCCGTCTCTAGACACAGAAATAAGAGTCCAATCCCTTTTAAACACTTTGTAAGCAATCAAACAAACAAGCTAATCTCTCTATGCATAAAACGAAAAGGTAGAGACACATTAGTAGCCTTACATATTCAAAATAATAAATTATCACATATTACATGTTTTAATAAATATCATATTTTATTTTATTTAAATTAAAAATCCATACAAAATCACGCTTTATCAAATAATTGAAAAATAAAGTCAGCAAAAAAAAAATAATTGAAAAATAAAAAAGAAATTGGAGGATCATTAGTCATTACTTCATTAGTGCAATGCTGCTACGTTTCTCTTCTCCCCTTCTCTGCTCTCTAAGCCAGAGCTGGTGCCGCCGGCGTCGCTGCTTCGTTCTCTCTCGATCACTACTCCGCTGAGTCCGTTCAACTCCTGCGCCGCCTCCATTCTCCATTTGAAGCTGGTAATCCCCTCTTAAACATTTCTTGGGTAGCCACATGTATCACTCTGCAGATTCAAAGCCTCCAGCTATGGATTCACCAGTGACCCTTTTGATTAAGCACCTTCTCGAAGCTATACCTCATGACACCCTTTCTCGCCTCTTATCTCATTATGGTGCTTCCTCTCTTCGTCCTTGCTCTACTGGAAGGTAATTTAACTGCCACTGCTTTTATATATTTATTTAAAGCTTCTCCATCTTATAATTCACTAATATCACTCTTTGGCAATAAGTTTGTAATGCAAGGATTTGTGCCATCATTAGGTTCCATTGATTTGCATTGGCGAGTTTTGACCCTTTGTTTTGCCACCAGTCTATTCTTTGTAAGACATGGAAGAACATAGTGATAGGTTATGGGGATATGGTGTTGCATGTTAGGTGTTTGACGAAATGCTTTACATTTCTTTTATTGTTGTTTCATGGTTTTCGAGCATACATGTTGTAAATTAGGATGGTTTTGGTTTTGGGTTATTTCCATGTCCATTGGAGATCTTAATAGAATGAGAAAACATAAATGTTATTTTATCCTTCATGAAATGGTAGGGTGAACAAGAAGGAAAGGAACGAATTAGTGGAGTTGGTGCTTTTCTAAGTTCCATGGTGTTTTATCGTCATGTCAGGCATTAGCCATTTAGTGGGCCATTTGTTGTGTTTATATTTTTAAGGAAAGAATTAGTGAATTACTTTGGATGATGCATTTGGTTATTCATGGCCTATGAAATAAGGTGATAAGTAGAAATGCTTTTTGGCATAATGAACAAAAACAAAGTAACTAAATTTAAAGGTTTTAAACTAGAAAATAAATAAACTGTAGGCAGTAGGCTACAACGTGAACTTAATATAATTTTTCAATTTTATTAAAGAAAGAACTTTTGGGAGACTGACAAATCTCCCGATTTTCGAATTTAGATTGTGGCTGTGAGAGATCTTCCTAGAACAATTTGTTTTTTATGCTACTATGTTGTATATTAGCCTCAGCTTTTTAGCAGCTTTTATTAATTCTATTGCACAGCGGCTTATAGTTCGCTGATACTTAATTACTTGAACCATGCCATTTTGTTGATGGTGGTGTTTCATGTCCTTGTGAAACTTTTTTACAGTAACATCATTAGATCTATACCTAATCCACCTTGTGGAAAAAGGCTTTGTTGTTGTTTGTGGTGCCTCACAAAAAAATCTCACTGTTATTTAATCAATTGATAATATTTGTTCCAATTTATTTTTGTTCATGAATGTTAATCATAATTGTTTTGTATAATTCAGGTTGAGGAATTGTGCTTTCGTAGATTTCAAAAATGAAATGTCGGCATCTCAAGCACAACGTCAACTACATGGGTATTTTAATTTCTTTGAACCATTTGTTACGTTTCTTTTGGTTCAATTTTTTAAATGAATCAATTGCATATTAGAAGAGATGGCCTTAGAGTAGATTAATTTTGTTTTGCATTTTCTTAATTCTATATTCTTATTTGTATTATTCAAAACAATATAAAAATAGAGGTTGATGTAAATCATAAACCAGCTATGAAAATAAGCTTAGTGTGCCAAAGATGAGAGTGCTTTGATAGAAAATAGTCATACTCGAATTAATAGAATAAGGAACGAAACCACGAGAGAAAGTCAGGGTGTCACCTATTATTGAAAAGATGGTGGAATATTGTCTTAGGTGGTATAAACATGTGGAGAGAAGACTAGCAGAACCTTTGGTTAGGAGGATAGATCAATGGTTCTGGGCAGAGAGACACCTAAGAATATTCTAAGTGAGGTGATCAGGAGAAATTTAAGCCCAAATGAGCTTATTTCAAACACTATAAATGATAGGGTGCAAAGGCATTGTGGACCTATGTAGCCGACCCCACCTACCTAGTGGGACAAGGCTTTGTTGTTGTTTCTTAATTCTATATTTCTACTTCATATTCATTTATCCTGATATCCTTTTTCAATTGATTCCTGATTTTCAACTTTATGAGTAAAATACTTGCCCTGAAATTGGTTAATATAAATATAACGTTGTAAAGTTTATTAGAAACTGTATTCTTTGTATGATTGTGACTTCACTTTCATGGGGTTGGTTAGGTTGAGGCTTCTTGGTAAAGTCTTGTCAGCAGAGAGAGCTAATAATCCAATGGAAAGTGGCGAAAAAGGCAGTGTAGCTCAGCTGGGAAAGGAGTCTAAAGCGTCTGTGGTTAAAGATACAACTGTAACCAAAGCTATTGATGAAGATACAAAATCAGGATGTTTCCCTGTTGCTGAGCCAATTGCTGAAAGACTTGGTGTTGACTATCCATTTCCACCTCACCTTGAGTACGCTTCTGACATTGCAGTCTTTTGTATTTGTTGCTTTTTATTGCTTTAGGATTCCCCTTGGCACTTAAATATGGCAGATAGGTCAAGAAGATTAAATAAAAAACAGATTAATGAAAAGACAGTAAAAAAATCATAGTAGATTAAAAGTCTGATTCTACTTATATGTTGTTGAGGCTGTAAGAGTATAGAATCATGAAATTTTTCAATGAGAATTTCTTCAATCAAGTCTATATTTTGTATGTTCATTTAATCTCTCTCCCTCTTGCTTTTCATCTTTTTCAAGTCTCCCTTAACATCATGTTGTGTTTGGTGTTTACTTATTGCATGCAATTCAAGAATAACATATTAGGCGAAGCAGAATGCCACTGCAACCTGCAATATCTTACAATTTGTATATTTGTTCTTCTATTTCACATGATGAAAAAAGATATAGATTATTATCTGGTGATACATTGTAGCCATTTATTGCCCTAATGTTCAGTTTACAATGGAAACTTCAAATGATAACCACTGATAACTAACTTTGACAACTGTTATTTTAATCTATATTTTAGTATTTTAGTGCTTTGCTGCTGAATACATGAATAACTATGAATGATAATTATGTGTACTTATAGTATGTTGTCATGTATCCTACTTTTTAGTCGTAGAAAGTATGATGCATGGTTTTGGAACCATCTTTGCAGTGTGGTCTATAAAAATTTGGTTTGGTTTTGGTATACTCTAATCAAATTAGTTTAACAGGTACGCTTACCCTCCGCCGGATGGAAATATATTGACCAACATTGTTAATGCTCTGATTGCTGTTCCCCGATTTTACACTCAGGTTGTTCCAGTATTAGCTGAGGATGTAAAAATTCATTGGTTTCTTTCTCCAGCTCCCGTGGAATTATTTTTTTCATTTTATTTTATTTTTCTGCTGAGTAGCAAATTGTGATCACAAGTTTTCTACCTATCTAATATAGGTTCTACACTTAATGAACAAAATGAACATTCCAGCTCCATTTCGTATGGCATTGCCAACACCGCCATTACCTCCAGCCGTGCCAACACCACCACCTCCCCCTCCTCGGGTACCTTTGAAGCCTCAGTCTGCAGATCTGTCAAGTGGTGAATCAGAGATGGAATCTTCAGAAGAGGTATCATCACCATTGCTTCATTAGCATCTAATCCACTGCGATGTATATGTGCAATGGAAAATGCTTAAATGCTTCAAATTCGTGTAAAGCATTTATTTCATGCACATCTTTTTTAATACCAACAAGGGTGTGAGTGTGTGTGTGTGCGTGTTTTTTTCCATTCATTATTCTTAAGTTACCATAGGAAAGTAACAAAAAAGAATTTTAGGAGGTAGAGCCAACAACAGAAAAGCCTAAGAAGCGTGCCAGGCGTGAGACAATTATTGGCCCTGCCATTGATAAAGATGTAGCTCATGAGGATGTTGGAGTAAAACCAGCCACCTTAGTCCCAAAAGAAATCCCAGTAATCAAGAAGAACCCTGTTTTGCAGGTATTTGTTTACTTTCCATCTGATTGGTTCTTGTAGCATATTATTGTAGCTTACAGTTGTTGCTTTTCTTGATGATTTTGCAGATCAATATTGCTCCCAAAGAAATTAAGGATGAGCGAAAAAATGATGACAGAAGCCAAGATTTACAGGAGCCAGAAAAAGAGAGTCCAGATCCACATAAATTCTTGACTCCAGAAGAATTAGAGAGTATTGTTTAAGGTTTGTACTTTGAATGTAGCTAAATATCTACACTTTTTATTGCCAAGTCTCGTCCTTCTAGGTGTCGAAGTGCTACATTCCAAATATAGTATCTGCCTGTTGGGTTGAAAACGATTTTCATCAATGCCATAAATATAATGATTTAACATAAGTTCAATGAATGTAGTGGTACCTACACTGTTCTGGCAAATTTTATCAAATAAACAAAATATATTTCACTTAAAAATCTATTGTTTTTATATTACATTAATTTTCTCAAGGAATTTCATGCGTATCATATTGCAGTATCTTGTATCTATTGTCATTATATCAGCCTCCATTGAGTAATGTCTAGCAATTTTTTTTTGATAAATTGTTTCTAGTAGAAGGCTATTTGTAGACAGACTTGCATATCTTATCAGATTATCATATTAACTGATCATGTTTTCCAGTTTTCCATTAGCATTTGAAACTGTCTTGCCTCTATTATGGAAATTGGTAACTACTTTGAGAGATCAAGTGTTGAAATAAAGAATTGTGAGTAGCTTAAAATATCCCCGTCTTGATCTTATTGAAGCTACCTTTATAAGTTTTCCTGTATACAATCTCAAATTTGTTTCAAGTGACAATTCTTTGTTCGCCCACTTGTTTCATCAGTTTGTGGTTAATCTAAAGGAACTTGACAACTGCTAATTGTTCAATGCATCTAATCTGTAATATGGTCTGACATTTCTTTATTGCTTTTTTCTCAACAAAAATTTCTTTTGCTATGTGCATGATTTTCTAGTGGTCACGTACTTGGATGTTATGAAAACATTGTAGTGCAAAATTGCATGTGTAATGGATTTGTGTTTTTGAATTGATGGATGGTGCAGAACTATACCACTGGAAATCCGGCTCCTGTGTTGTATATTAAGAATTTGGCAAAAGATGTGGTTGGTGAAGATTTTTTTTTAATATTTGGTAAGCTGCTACACTTTTAGCTGTTTCAGGTTTGGTTTTATCGGTACATGATTTGTGCTTAGACTAGTACATACACTTCTAAAAAAATAATAATTACCTTAATGAACATCTTAGTAGCCTAAAATAAATAATAACTTTACCAAATATGTGACATAATGAGTTCATTATAACATAATCGTTCGGATGTCAATTGAGTTCTGCATATGTCTTTTGCTATGGCAGGGTGCTTGTTTGGAAGTATTGAGACTGCCAAGTCTTGCCTTCATGTAAAACTGATGCAGGTAAGACCTTGATTGGCTTTTAAAACCGTATATGAATTTCAATTTGGTGTTGATGCCATACGAGGAGACTTCCAAAACAAATATTCGCTGGTAGCAAAGCATGACTAAAATTAATGACTAGTTCTGAGTTTCAGGAAGGAAGGATGAGAGGTCAAGCATTTTTAACATTCCCATCAATTGAGCTGGCTCATCAGGGACTGGTATATTTCTCACAGCAGACTCGCTTTCCTGTGTTTTAATTTCTGATATGTGCAAGATGATTTCGTTTTCTGATTTTCCATTACGATATTTTTTATTCATTTGTCATATAGTTCTTCCAGAATTTGCTAAACCATGAGATGGGGTGATCTTATTAAATGGTTTATGTCACATACCTTTGGTTTCAGAATCTAGTGAATGGATATGTATTTAAAGGCAAGCCAATGATAATCCAGTTTGGTCGGAATCCTGGTGCCACTAAAGGAACTTGATTCTGTGGGCACAGGAGGGATGCACCACTAGTTTTGTGATCTCAGATCTGAGAATCGCATGAGGTCGTTTACTCATTTCCCCTTGTCTAAATGTAAAACGATAGATGGCTAATGCTGCAACTTTATGTCGACCGGGAGATGACTCCGCTTTGAACTACGTAGCTCCAGACGACATTTTGGAATGTTTGTGATATAGCATTAATCTTGATGCTGCCATTTGCATTTCCCATGGAAGGGCGATTCCGGGTTGTAAAAAGTTTACTTGTATGATGAATGATGTTAAGTTCCCCAAGATAGGTTTGTAATTTGGATTAAGGTTACTATATTTAAGCATTGATGGTATTGCTTGCTGCTATAGAATCCATTCTACAAAGGATAAGCCAAGTAGAATTGTTGTTTCTATAAGCCATCGTTAATTCGTTACTGGTACAGGAGACAACTGAGGAAACACTCAATAGATTCTAGATTCTGCACTTTGTGTGAGGATCATGTGGTTGGTTAAATTTAGCATACAAAACATGATGCTTATAGAGCTGCCTCTTTAAATCTTTGCTTCTTATAGATGGATAAATGGACCCATAACATTGTGGGAAAAGCACAGTGAGCAGAATATATTAAACCAAAATTGGGGAATAGTTTAGTCTTTGATGAATTCAGTTCTTCATTTCTCCCTGATATCTTGTCTCCCTCTAAATAGCATTGATTTCTTGATGTTTTGATTGTTGAAATGTTTATAATGTCACATATCACAAGACCACCTTCGTAAATTTAAGAAATGCAAATGATTATTGCTTTCTTGTGATTTAGTATATAAGTATAAATTATGTCATGAATTTTTTGATAAATTTACAAATAACCTGCACTTATTTATTCTCACTACATAGCTATTACAAATGTAATTTATATTATCGGTGGAAGTCTGTGTCTCTAAAGTAACTAAAAATAATTAAAATATATGAATTGCGAACATTTTTGTTTGTGTATAATTTTGTTTAAATGAATGATTGATATTTTATTAGGGTACTAAAAATGTCCTCGAAATATTCTCGCTTTCATTTTTTTATATCAATAAAAATATCCTTCAATAATTGAAAAACGTGGATGAAGACATTTTCTATTAACGTGAATGCCTGTGGCAAATAGAGAAGGCATATGTGACAATTGAAAGGATGACATGGTCAGCACACTCTATCCTAATTTAAAACACTAATTTTTAAAATTTTAATTAAAACAAATCCCAATTTCAAAATGATTCATGATGGTGATCCCCAAATCTTTTAGATCGCCAATACCACTCATTCTGAATTTCCAGAACCTTCTTTTTAAATTATTTTTTTACCGATACAAAAAATGGAAGTTACTTTTGTCAACGACAAAATATTTAGGAGCATTATTTCGAAATATTTAGGAGCATTATTTTGAAAGCATTTTTAGTGGTTAACCCTTTTTCTTATAAAACCATGTATATATCATCTAAGTTATATAAAACTTTTTGTCAAATGCAACTTGGTTACGAAAGCCAAGGTAGTTATCACTCCTGTCAATAATGGTGTGTCCTCACTAAAAACAATGGGTTTAGTTTACCAACCAGAGAAAAGAAAGCAAGATTTATCTACGGACATGTTGAATGTACAAAATGTATAGAAACACATCCACATTAGCAAAGAAGTGGCTTAACTTAGATGGCTAATTTGGCTCATCGTTGAACGAAAGGTTAAATAAGACACATTAACGAAAGTTCGCGATACTCAATCAGCCATCTACCTAACTCAGGGATCTTACACTACATACAAAATCAATCTGAAGCAGAAACACTGTAAGGACCATTAGTGCCTGTTCTAACAATAACAGAGTCCTTCCTAATCTCTATCTGAACAAATAATACTTGAACATTAACAAAATTACACGGGCATTTGATCAAATTCCAAGCAAATAAGATATGCATTATAATGATTGTGTAGCCATCATTGAAACTATTTCGGGCTCGTGACCATGAACCCTCAAGCGATATATACAAGTGTGTGAAGGGCTTCCATGGTTTGAGGTAAAATCGAGCCGTACTGTGTCGACAACAACAGAACTTGCTGAGTCCAGCAACTTGAAAGTTTGAGCATTGCTCTTGTCAAGGTCATATGTGAATTCTGATAGGAGAAACATCCTCTCTGGATGAATAACGGAATCCATATTACGCCCCTGTAGCCAACCGGAGATCCTGCAGTCTTTCGGAGCACTTGATCTGTCATATGCAACGCTCTGTTGAAACGAAAAATATTAGTACCAAAAATTAATGGCATTAAAAGGATGTGGAAAAATTAATGAAATATAAATATTGTAGCAAAAACTTGTGTATGAAGACAACAGAAAAACAGATCACATAAACTAATTGCCCATTGCAAAAAAAATTAAATAAAAAATAAAATAAAATGATAAAAAATTCAACTATGTTGACTGTAAAAGCATGGCAGTTAGTAGGTAATATCAGCCGACTTCACCCATTGGGATAAGGCTTTGTTGTTGTTGTTAGTTGGTAATATGCTTAAATAATAGAAGTTGAGCTCTACCTAGCAATTATAAATTACGATCTAACAGTAAATGCTCGATACTGCACACTGAATTCAGCAATTTTAATGCTATAGCAGATATTCTCTCCAATTGGGATAAAAAAAATGTAACTGCCACTTGCAAAATGTAAAAGATCAGGACAACTCAAATACGATACCAACAGACAAACAACACTACATAAATTGAGATGGAAATCAATTGAGGTGGAAGATCTCCGAGATTTCATTGACCAGATATGATTTAACCAGAAAAAATGATAGACTGATAAAGTGATAGTGCATCTATAACTTATTCTAATTTATAAGAGTGCTCCATCTATGTGCATCTATCTCTGAAATGACAAGGCAGGCCAGGTTGATAGCAAACATGAGAAGATCCTAACCCATAGTTGAACTACTAAAATCTATATATTAATAGTTTGACTCAAATAGCAAGGCATGGTATATTCCACACAACAATGAAGCCCTTGTCTTAAGGTATGCCAGAGTATCCTATATGCTTATAATCAAAATCAGTAAAATCCAAATCTACCTTGATAGTTCTGCTTAGAAGTTTCCTTGGACTTCTTTATGCATGACAAAACTACCAAGATTCTACCATCCTTCCCATAATATGTGCAACAACAATTTTCACAAAAATATTCATATATGTAAAAATCGAAACAGAGTACATAACCATTTCAAAAATCATTAAATCTGCTTCTTCCCCCTCTTTTGCATGTTTTATTGACTATTTGCAACCAAAAAAAAAAAAAAAAAAAAATCCTGAAGCACAGATTAATCCTCTTCAGATAAAATACAACTTAATTCAATTGTTACTGCTCTAGCTAGGAGATGTTATAGTTGGTCCTTCAAATTAGTTTCATTATTTATATCCAATATCGACAGGAATTGGTACAACCTGTGGTAAACGCTTGATAGAAATGATGATGGGTACTCTAAGAGAGGACAAACTACCACTTAAAATTGATTACTTTCGCTTCTAGAAAAAACAACGAAGCACAATTAATTAATAAAGACCATGTGCTAGTAAGACTATTAAAAAAGGATCTTGTTAACAAGTGCTCTGGGCACTAGTTAAGGATACTTTAAGAAGAAAGTATTTCCAGAAAATAAAAAGTAAATGTTAATATTTTAAGTTTTCTATGTATTTAATTCATTGGGAAAACCAAGACTTTCTTCTTTTACTTTCTTAACCAATGTTCTTAGGACACTCCTTACCTAAATCCTAAAAAAGAACTACCAATCTAGCACTGGAAAATGCACTGGTTTTGCAAACACTCACCAAATAATGCGAACCTTCATCAAATGAATTTACAATGAAAACTCTTTGTCATACATACTGTGAACAAAAAACAATGTCCCGTTCACAGCTCACAGAAGAAATGAATAGACACCAAATGAGCAAGAAATCAGACATTTAACTTCTAGTTAAAATGTTAATTTGTCATAATTATGAAGCATGTAGTGACTTTTACAGAAAAGATGAACTATTTAGTCACACTCAGCCATCTAAAGCTACTTTAGTACAACAAAAATGCAAAATAATATGATGGATGACAAAGTTTGAAGTAATTTTTTATTCAAAATTAAGTACCTTCAAGCAATTACATAAAGGGAAAACCACTGCATTACTAAAGGTCTCACAGACTTACTCTCATACAACTGTAAATAGTTCAATATCATTCATGTAACATAACTACATCAACAAGACAACCTTGCACACATTGCACATTGAAAAATCCAAAGAAGCACTAAGATATCACGATTTGCCTTTGACATACAGAACTCTTTCAAAGGGAATATAAAAAGTATAAAAACCTTATATTAACATGAGGTAAATAGCATTTCAATTGCTTCTTCAATCATATACTAGATTAAGAAACATCAAGTGTGCATCTCAAAGGCTATTATGATGATATTTACATTATTGTCATGTTTAATACAAAAGTACAAGGATAAAAACTCCATATTCTGCAGACAACTACTTTTAATTCAGCAAACTACCATAGCCTATAACTGACAGGAAGGCCAAAACTTATCTTGCCTAGACTAAATTCCACTGGCACATTCTGCAAATTTATGAACTGACTAAAATAAAAAAAAGCAGGCATGTGTATAAATATGGGAAGACCATATGCATATGAACAATCACAATGCATCAATGCCCAAAACAAACATCCAAATTGCCCCAAAATTTTAATAAACCAAGGAACACTAAGAGTTGGCTAGTTGTGCGGAAAGAAAAGGAAAGACTTTGAAGGGGAAGGAAGGGGAAGTAAAGGGAGGGTTTGAGATTTTTTCACCCTAAATAATAGAAAGAAAGAGTTTGGAGTACTTCCTATATATGTTTACAATTTGTTAGGAATAAAATAATAAATTTAATTGAAATAAAATGAAAACCTCAAATTTGGTAGCCTGAAAATGAGGTTTTTGAGTGATTGAAAAAAACCTCCAAAACTCCGCTGCAAATAATAATAAGACTAGTGCATTAACCCTCGAAAACCACATTACCGAATACACCTACGAGAACACAACATATTAACTGATCGGCACAATGCATGTAGGAAATATCAGAACAAAGAAAGTCACCTTTGCAACATGCTCCAATGTGATGGCCTCAGGGACGATGGCAGTCCTCAACCTGATCTGAACAAACCCGCTACTGTCTTTCAATGGAAAGCACTGCCCCGGTTCGCCAAAGCTCGGTTTCAACATCTTTTCGGCATTGGGGTGAACACCATTCTTAGCAGACAACGAGAACCAGTTCCCTCTCCCTCCAACATCAAACGGCTCCGAATGCTTCACGACGGCGGCGCCACCACTCGCCAATGCATAGTCCACCATCCCAATCCCATCAGCAGCATGCTTATCAATCCCTTCCTCAATCATCTTCCTCGCGAATTCCTTCACTTCATCTATATCCAAACCCCCACTTGCCTTCACTTTCTTCAAACCCTCAACAACCTTATCAAGCTCTCCCTTTTGAATCCAATCTTTTGCCTTCAATGTAGCCAAATTCCCTTCCAATTTCTTACTCGCCGCTTCAAGTTTCTCCAATCTCTCCAATCTCTTCAACTCCTTCTCCAAAGCAGCGCCCTTCTCCTCAATTTTCTTGTCCACAACATCCACCCGCTTCTGTACCATCCTCAGCAGATCGTCAATGTCGGCGATCCTGCCCTCGAATTCTGCCAAGGCGTAACCGCCAGCTACGCCAGCACCGTCTCCGGAAACCATGCCAGCGTTGCCGGGCTTCGCCACGAGCATTCGAATCAACTGAAACAAGCACCAAACAACAATCCAAAGCCCGATATTCTTGCCCATGACGCTCAGCACCGTCAGCCACCGCGGCTTCTTAGCCTTCGGGACGAGTTTCCGGGTTCGCCGTTGCGGCGCGGCGGTGGAATCGCCGCCTCCAGCGGAGGCCTTCTTCGCTGGGACCAAATCGTTTGAAGTTCCGCGGAGAACGGCACCGGCACGGATCGATTGGTGGCTGAGGTCGCGGCCTTCTCGGACGGAGGAAGGTTGCCTTCCTTCCCCGGCAGTCCCGGCGGGTGAGACGGCGACATCAGTGGGGAGCATTTCGATGGCGGTGGTGGCCTTCTTGACCGCGCGCTGACGCGCTTCTGGGTTCGTGGCCATAATAGAGACCGAAGATGCCGACATTTGAAACCCTAATTTATGATTTGCGAACGAAGAAGAAGGTGATGAATTGAGAATTTTGAGTGAGAGCGAGAGTGCGCGAGATCGGAAAGCAAATGGGCAAACACCAGAGTTTCTATTTTTCTTTAAAACGAAGTTCTATGTTATTTTGTATTTTTGTTTGACACGGTGGAAATTCAATTCAACTACAGTCAATTTTAAGTGAAGTCTTCTAACTGACACTAATTACAAAGTAGTTTTAATCAAATTTAAATTAGGCATAAATTATGGGGTATATTATGTCAAAAATATGACTATCAGTGATAATAATAAAGTGCCGAAGTAAAAAGTATAAAAATATTTATCAATAACAATAACAAAGTGTCAAGAGACAATAAGAACGGAAATGGTTATTAATTTAAGTTTGAAAATTCGTAAAAATATTATAGAATAACTATCAATTGACATTAGGTTAATTTATAAATAGAGCTTTGGATAAACATTACAATTAGTCCCTGACCTTTTAAACTGTGGACACATTCGTCTCTTACAATCTAAAAATACAAAAACGCCCCTCACTATTCAAAATATGTGACGGATTGATCCTTCCGTATAAAATGCTCTGCTAGACGTAACAAAGAGGGGTGATGTGTCGCTGAGTTGGCGTGTGTTGGGCCTATGTGTCAACACAGTACCGTTGAGGAAGCTAGGTGTGGCCGTTTTGGAAAAAGTCTTGGACAAATAGGTCCTTATGAGATAAAACGGCAACGTTTTGAGAACATTGGCTGTAATCCTTGAGTTTCAACATAATTCCAAAGAAGCCATAGCACACATATATATGATCTTTTCCCTAAAAAATAAAGATTGATCTTCTTCCCTTCGTCATTTTTGTGAAACATTGCACCGGTGAAGCTTCGTTGGTGGAGTTTTGATTGTTATCTGTACCGGTAAGTACCCTTATTATGACACTGAATGGGACTGTTACTTTCAAAAGTTATTTGCTATGCATGTCGTGGGTTGGGGTTTAGGTGTAATGTAGTATTGGGAGGGGCATGGAAGATGGGTTGTGTGGGATTTGGGTGAAAGGTAGTTATGTATTTGCTAATGCTTAGTGCTAATCGTTGAGTCAAACAATGCTGCAGATGGTAGATATTTTCGTGGTTCCTGTTTTTCATCACGGGGCTACTTTCAAAGGGCCCCGACTAGTGAATTAGTTTACCTGGATAGTAAGGTTGAGAGGTTCCCACCGATGGACCTGGATTTTGTAAATTTTGGTGACTTGATAACACTGTTCAAAGGACTGGGATATCAATCATACAAGGAGGCATACTGGTATGATCCAAAGAGCAAGGATATAGAGTCAGGGCTGCATGTTCTGAGGGGAGATGCAGGCATCAACCAGGTGCGCCAGGCAAAGATGAGAAACAAAGATACTAATGAGTGCTACATATTTTTTGATCATCCTATTGATGACCCGGAGCCTGTAGATTGTGCTGGTAAGGAAAACGATGAGGTAGAGGAAGATGGTGTTCGTGTCGAGGTGGATGAATTGGATCAATCGTCGATGGAGCACGATAGTTACGAGAGTGCAGAGGATGAGGCGTATGCACATCCACCTCCCAGTAACGAAAGTAACAGTAAGAGTGGGGAAGATGTTGTCAGTGGGTCTGTGTCTGGCAGAGGAAAAAGGAAACAAGTGCCTCATTCATTTAAGAGAACCCCTCAGCCAAGTAAGAAACCCAAGAAGCAAGCTCGACGCGTGTCTCAAAGAACAAGGTCTGCTGCAAGAAAGAAAGGGCCTGCCCATGAGCCCGAGGCAGGTGGGCTTGGTGGACAGCCCAATGGATCTAGGCCTGCAGGGGAGCCCAATAGATCTAGGCCTGCAAAGGAGCCCAATAGAGCTAGAGGACCAAGGCTAGCACTGGTAGACTACATGAGTGATGTAGACACGGATGGCGATGATATTGTATGGGAGTATGAATCTGAGGAGCTGCATACACCCGTTTCTTCTGAGGATGAGGGAAACAAACGTCAGTGGCCTGAGTTCAATGACCAATATAGTTTTGAAGAGGGAAGATTTGAGTTTGGAACAAGGTTTGCAACAATTGAGAGGTTCAAAGAGGTTATAAAGGATACCTTCATTGCTGAAGGTCGGGAGTTGGTTTGGATCAAGAATGACAGGGAAAGAGTTAGGGTTGGGTGCAAGGACGAAGAGTGTGGTTGGATTGCCCACTTGTCATACAATCGGCAATTACAATGCTTCCAAGTCAAGACTTATAGAAACGAGCACACTTGTACAAGGGACCTTGGAAGCAATGCCGCTTATCAACACTGGATCAGTAACAAGGTGGAGAAGAGGATGGCAACGCACCCGTATATGACAACTCATGAAGCTATTAATTTTCTAAGAGAGGACTTTGACCTTACTGCACACCCAAAGATGGTGTATAGAGCTGTGAAGGAGGCAAGGGAGAGGAGGATGGGTAACGAAAGGTAACAGTACGGAAAATTGAGGGATTACTTATTAGAGATACATAGAAGTAACCCTGGGTCTTCTGCATTGCTAGACCTAATTCCTCAGCCTCAAGCACCCCCTATGTTTGACAAGTTGTATGTTTGTTTTGAGACCTACAAACGGGGATTCAAGAGTGGCTGCAGACCATTGATCCATCTAGATGGAGTATTTCTTAAAACATACCATGGGGGACAACTACTTTCTGCTATTGCACAGGATGCTAACAACCAGTTCTACGTGGTTGCATACGCAGTTGCAAGATCCGAAAACAAAGAATCATGGAAGTGGTTCCTAACATTATTACAAGAGGATATTGGTGATGTTGGCAACCATGGTTGGAATTTTATGTCAGATCAACAGAAGGTTAGTTCCCTTTTTGTCATTTCCAGTTTCTTTTCTCAGTCATTTACTGGATTATATATTTTTGTAAACATGGCTTGATGCCTTCATTGTAGTTAGGGACTGCTACCTGCACTGAAAAAGGTAATGCTTAGTGCACATGTCAGAAACTGTGTGATGCATATGTGGAAGAATTTCATAAACCGATTCAAGGATCTGTACATAAGAGAAATAGTGTGGGACTGTGCAAGATGCACCACCATCTCTGAATTCAAGACAACCATAGAAAGACTGAAAGAAGTGAACAAGGATGCTTGGGCCTACCTTATGAAATTTGAACCTGTTACACGGTCCCAAGGTCAACAACCTAACAAATAACATGTGCGAGTCGTTTAACGCAAAGGTGGTGAAGTACAGATGCAAGCCCATACTCACAATGTGCGAGGAATTACAGTGCTATGTGATGCGGCGAATGGTTCAACACAAGAAACTTCTGGGGACTCATGAAGGAAAACTGGCGCCAGTGCAAGAGAAAAGGCTACAGAGGCTTATCAAACCAAGCAACAAATGGACAGCAGAGTGGATTGGTGATAACGAGCGCAAACGGTTTGAAGTCACTTACAAGGGATCCAAAGTTGATGTGGATCTGATCAAACACAGTTGCTCGTGTAACAAATGGCAACTCACTGGTTAGTCAAGTTCATGAATTTCAATTTTAACATGCTATGCATTTTCTTAATTTAAGCATGCTGTGAATCATAGTTGCTGTGAATTTCAATTTTAATCATAGCTGATGTTAACCATGCTGTGAGATTAACCATGCTGTGAATTTCTATTATAATCATTATGTGAATTTTTTGGGATTAACCATGCTGTCAATTTGGACATGCTTGGTGTGAATCTAATTAACATGTTGTGAATCTGCTGATATTAACCATGCTGTGAATTTCAAGATATTAGCCATGCTGTGAATTTCTATTAATTCTTCATATTTTAATCATTTTTATGCCATTCTGTTGTTGTGAAACTACTGTCCTGCCGTGAAGGGATACCATGCATTCATGCTATAGCAGCAATAAAAAAACGGCATGATAAGCCCGATGATTATGTCCATCCATGGCTATGTATGGAGTCCATTAGAAAGACATACGAGCACTTCATCCAGCCAGTAACTAGTGAGGAATACTGGACAAGGTCTGAGTTTACTAAGCCTGCTCCACCTGTGTTAAAAAGGCCAATTGAACGTCCCAAGGTGCATAACAGACAGAAAGATCCAGCTGAGGCTGTTATTAATGGTGACAAGTTGAAGAGGAGTTTCTATGTCACATGTAGCAAGTGTGGTGAGAGAGGACACAACTACAAGACGTGCAAAGGGGCCCCATCCAACCCAAACTAGAAGCCAAAGACGAAAAAACCAAGGACAAAGCACAAGGACTCTCAATCACTAGTGGTTCTGCCTTTGTCCCATTCAGCCCCCGAGGAAGAGGTAGTCCTTACTTACTCAGGGATGTAATTGTCCTCCCGATAATAAACTCAGAGATTTAAGTGTCTATTATAGTTTTATTTAAGGTGTTATATGTCTGTATTTTATTGCTTCATGGTTTTAAATATCTTATTATATAATGTGCTTCATTGGGTGTGTTTACACTAAGTGGATACATTTTATAAAATGCCTCATCTCAGAGTGTGGAAAAAGAGTCCCCCTGCTGCTACGAACCCTCCTTATGTTGAACAAAATTCTGCTAATCAATCAGTTGCTAATGAACTATGGATTTTGGTGGTATTTCATTGTTGTTGATTGCTAGTTTCATTGCATTCACACTTGTTTCGACCTTCATGCAGGGTAATTCGAATGCAAACGCTGCACCATTCAGGACCCCAGCCCAGTCTTCATCTCGCCCTGCACCAAGACCATTTAGGCCTAAGCAAACAGTTAGGAGGAAGCCTTTGACAAATAAATCCTCGAAGCCTGTGCCACCTCCCCAGAGTGAACATCATCTCCCTTCTCCACAACAACCGACTACATTAGGAGCATCTCCACAAACTTTGGCAGCAGCAGGCAAAGCAACCCAACGACTGTTTAAGTTCATCCCCACTCCAGGACTAAATAAGCCAAGTAGTTAATGCTACATGTTTAGACTTTAGTCATGACATCAACATCTTTTTGGAAAATACTGTTGTTTTACAAAGCAACTCTTTTTGGAAACAATGTGATTATGTATAGCTTGCAGGCTTAACTTATGCCTTACTTTGGTAGTAGACATGTTATTGACTTCTTTTGTAATACATTAACAACTCTTTCATGAGATTAATTTATGCTTTACATATATAATCATATCTCTAAATAATTTTGCCATTAACTTGCTTAGGGCAATCACTTTGCTGAATATATCATAATTTAGCTTACAACATTTTTGTTCAAACAGCATACAACAAAATGGAAACTCATTCCATACTACATTACATCATTTTTTTACCTACTTTTCAGCCAAGTTTGGCAATAACAGAAGCAAAAATTACAAAAACCACTGCAAGAATAACCAAATACAGATTAACATTCTTCTTCCTCTCTAGATGCAACACCTTCTTCTCCAAATCAACCAGTTTCTGTTCCACTACCTTCTTCCCCAGATACACTTTCAGATCATCAACCTCGTTCTTTGTAACAAACTTCTCAAGGACTCTTATTGTTGAAACATGGTCATCCAGCCATAAGAAGAACTTGCAGTGACTGGGATTTTTCAGCTGCATGTTCATCATTCCAAAACAAACAAAACATAACCAACTCCCGTATAATCAAACAGACCAAATAAAATCACTAACATACCTTAAAGAATGGACATCCAAAGAACAATCTATTGGGGTTCGTCATTGTCCTCGATTTGTACAATATGGTGTACACCCCGTATTTACACGTCGAAGCAATCTCGTCCTTCTCCTCTGCAGCTTCCATGCATTTCACGGTTGACGGCAGTAGAACGCGTCGTGTGCTGGATGAAGTCTTTTAACTGACACTAATTAAAAAGTAGTTTTAATCAAATTTCAGGTGAAGTCTTTTAACTGACATGGTGGAAATTCAATTCAACTACAGTCAATTTCAGGTGAAGTCTATTAACTGACACTAATTAAAAAGTAGTTTTAATCAAATTTGAATTAGGCGTGAATTATGGGGTATATTATGTCAAAGATGTAACCATCAGTGATAATAATAAAGCGCCGAAGTAGAAAGTATAAAAATAGTTATCAATAACAATAACAAAGTGTCAAGAGACAATAAGATTGGAAATGGTTACTAATTTAAGTTTGAAAACTCGCAAAGATATTATAGAAGTAACTATCAATTGACATTAGGTTAGTTTATAAATAGAGTTTTGGATAAACATTGCAATTAGTTCAATTTTTTGGGAAAACACTTAAAAACCCAAAAATACTCTCAATCTTCCTAGCATCACAGGGTAGAATTGAAAATTTTAAATAATTCCTCTAAAGTCTAAATTCAAACTTGTACTTTACTTTTTATTTTTAATTAAAGTTCTTTACTTTTATTTGTTCTTTTTCATTTTCTTCTTCCTTTCTCTTTTAATTTCTGTATTTTACTTTACTTCTGACACCTTGCATGTTTTCTTTTTATCTTTAATTTTACTTTTGAAACTATAATTGAGACCTTAAAACACCCACAAGAGGAGTCGTTTCCGCTCTTTGAATTAAGATTGTGAAACAAAACTCGAAAATTATTAATTTATTTATTGTTACCAATGAAAAAAAATCGAGTAAAACACCCGCAAAGGAATGATACCTCTTGGTCCAACTTGAGGAGTTTTGATCGTCCTTCTTTGCTAACTCTTTATCTTTAGTGGGTGTTGGTTCTAGGGTTTGGTGGGGCTTTCTCAACTGTGTTGTTTCTTTCACATTGATGTACTTTTCAGCATGTTCTTGCATATCTATCATGGAGATCGGATGACGCTTGGAAATTGATTGTGAGAAGGGTTCCTCCCATAAGCCATTTACGAGTCCCATAAAGGCTGCCTCTGTCGGCAGGCTCAATATCTCCAAACATACTTTATTGAACCTTTCCATATACGCTCTCAATGATTATCCTGACTCCTGTTTTACTCCTAACAAAGTCAGGGTGTGCTTCACCTTGACTTTATAAATGAAAAATAAGTCAAAAGAACTCTTAACCAACTTATATCAAGTTACCGACCTTTAAGTAAATTATCGAAACATTCTTAGGCCACCTTGGTCAAGGTGGTCGGGAAAGCCTTGCACCGTGTTGGGTCAGTGGATCCAACTAAATACATCTGGAGTATAAAGTTACTCAAGTGATGGCGAGAGTCGGTTTATCCGTTATATAGCGTTATTTCCAAGGTTTTAAAGTCTTTTGGGACTTAAACTCGCATAGTATCCTCTAAGAACGAATCTTCGCTGCTATAGTAGCAGTCAAATTTGTGGTTGTCATTTTGAGCTTTTTTATTTCAAAGCTCGGCTTCCAACCTCTAGAGCTTCTCGTTTGCCTCCCCTTGCTATTGCAGTTCCTGTAAGAACTGTTACTCTGCTTTCCTCTATCTCGCTAACTCTACTTTCAGGTGTTCGAGATGACCAAGATGGCCATGCACCAACCCCTTATCTCCATTGCGCTCTTGCTATCTAGGTCTCCTTTGGGTGGAGGATTATGGATTTGAGAGACCACTATAGGTGCAGTGTGTGGTTGCAATATTGAGTGAGCATGATTCTCACGGTATCTCTTTTAGTGTGAGACCTAGAATCCGAAGTCGTATGACTGTCTTCAAGGTTATTTTCTATCATGTCACGGGTTGATCTTTTGGATCCTAGTAACGGTGCCAATGTTCTGAATTACATGAAATGAAAATGTCAAAGTTGGGTTTGAATGATATGATTCAAGATCTTGCAATGATCTCCCTGTCCACTTCTTGGACAACGATTGTAGGTACCTACAAGAAATTTCGATGCCTAAGTTAAAAATGCATAAATGTAAGGTGTGTGTAGAATTGGGTTGATATTATTTGAGTTATGATTGTATTTATAGAGGGAGTATATAGTATGACTTAGTTATATTTGGACATAACTCCACTGGTATTGAGCAGTTATTCTCCTTGTTACATGGTCAGTTACTACAACGTGGGAAGCAAGGCCTCTGCATGTATCATAATTAAAATAGTGGAGAAAGGGTCTGAGCTTGCTCCCCAAGTCGGATAAAATTGCAGGTTACGAGACTTAGGTTGGGTCCGTTTAGACGTGGTGACTCGACCGATTTGGTGGACTAAGACCTTTTTTTGTTGCCCGCAGTATCCCCCAATTCGACGAGTTAAGGACTAATCTATCACGGATTTAAACTCCATTTAAAGGCTTACCATTGGCCAATGGGTTTTGAAAATACTATCGCACCTTTCAGCTGATCCATTAGATCGTCTATCCGAAGAAGTGGGTACTTGTTCTTAACTGTAACCTTGTTCAGCTGTTGGTGGTCTATGCACAATCTCATTCCTCTATCCTTCTTTACTAGTAACACTGGGGCTCCCCAAGTTGACACACTTAGACGAACAAAACCTTTCTCCAATAAATTTTTCAACTACTTCTTCAGTTCTGCCAGTTCCAATGGAGACATACGGCAGGGTGCTACCGAAATTGGTCCAGCTCTAGGTACCAAGTCGATGCCAAACTCAATCTCTCTTCGAGGAGAAAACTCTGGTATGTCTTCTGGAAACATGTCGGAGAAAACTCGCACCACTCGGATTCGCTCCAGGTTTAATTCGTCAACACTCGAGCTAGCCGCTAATAGAACGTAACCTTCACATTCATTCCCGTTATAAGTAACTCACAGAATCTAGGTATAAAGTATGAAAAACTACTGATCCAATACATATATTATCAGAAGAAAAGATAACAGTTTTATCAAAACAGTCAAGAAGAATATGATTCTTAGATAACCAATCAAATCCTAAGATAATGTCTTAACCAAACAAAGGTAAACAGACTAGGTCATGTAAGAAAGGTCTACTTTTAATACTAAAGGCTACCTGTCGACAAACAAGGTTGGTCAACGCTTTATGTGAGGTGGGTATATTTACAACTAGGTCAAAATTCAGTTTAGAGAAAACTAATCCCAACTCATGCGCAACAATTAAAATAAAAGAATGCAACTTGCTTAACCGAACTAGTGAATTAACCACTAAACCAACCTAAATTGATTGGACTAAAATCTTTTTGACTAATTGGGTTGGAGCAAGTAGACCAGCCTAATCCCTTAGATCTACCTTTTTTTTTTGGGTATACTAACAGGGCCGAAGCATAAAAAAAGAGAATAAACGTAAAATTAGTATGGAGTACTAATAAGCCCCTTTACATCTTCAGCAACATGCATCTCCACGTAAGTTGGGGCTTTATCTAAAAAAGTAAAACCAATAGGGTACTTTAATAAATCATTGGGCCCTTTGTTGTTTTGAGTTTATACAGAAATATAAATATTAAAAAATAAAAAATTAAAATTTATTTAGTTAATAAAAAGTGTTTAAGAAGGAGTCTGTAAAAATATAAAATTTGAAAAATACTTTCACAAGAATCTTAAAATATGGTTTGGATCGGTTAAAAATGCAATTATTTTATGATTTAGTTTTTGATAACATCAGAACCATTACTACCCCAATATATTTATTACTTTAAAAAATTTTATGTCAACTATATTATATCGATAACAAAAATCAACCACTAATAAATCATTCTATGAGAATATATATTTGATGTTCATAGAAATAATTGATTATATTGTTATAAAAAGAGTTTATTATACCTATTTGACAAATTTTGTTATACTACTATAATAGATTTAATTATTCTTATGATTCGGGACTTTATGTATTAGCTAATATGTATGAATACACATGAGGTATATAGATCGTTGCCATTATTGTATCTAAAATATTTAGAGTAATACTCCAAATAGGTCCACAAAAAATTTATTATCCGACAGTTTTGTCCTCCACAAAATTTAACTAAAATTTTGACCCTGAGATTTTTAGATATCCCCCAGATACGTCCCCAAAACCGTTTGATCCAGTTAAAGTGGTGACGTGTCAGGTTAACTGTGACATGTCACCTTTAGGACATTTTGGTCCCCATTCACGCTGGACAAAACGATGTCGTATTGAAACCAGGGGCAAAACGACGTCGTTTTGGGAGGACAAATTCGTCCCCACTTAGACAGAGAATGCAAACGGCGCCATTTTCATGTTGGGGACCTATTTGCCTTATAATAGTATTTTAGGGGACCTATTTGACCTATAATTCGTGAAGTTAAAAGAAGCTATATGTACTTCAACGCAAACCTTAAAAACACATTGACATTAGTCTGTTCATTTTTCAAAATGGTAACATAAACCTGAGAACACAAACATGTTAACCACACAAATATTTGACTTCAATAGCAACACAAACCAAATCAAGTCAAAAGAAGGTTTATATTCTTTAACATAAACTAAACGAAACAATTCTAAACAACATAACGTCTTCTTCCTCCAACATAACAAAAGGTGGTAACATAACTAAGACAACAACTTTCACACTAATTCTTAGAAGCATCATTTCTTGAAAGACTGGTTCAACCCTCGTGTTGGAATGAATTTGAACAACTTAGATACTGTGCCACTGGTTGCAGCTGATATTGTCTCAGCACTAACACTCCCTGAATTCTTTGCCCTAATTACTGTCTCCTTTGGACGTCTAAAAGAAAGCTGAGCTTGGAATAAACAGTATTGTTATCACCATGTTTCAGAACATGGTGATAACAATACTGTTTATTCCAAGCTCAGCTTTCTTTTAGACGTCCAAAGGAGACAGTAATTAGGACCGAGAATTCGGAGAGTGTTAGTGCTGAGACAATATCAGCTGCAACCAGTGGCATAGTATCTAAGTTGTTCAAATTCATTCCAACACGAGGGTTGAACCAGTCTTTCAAGAAATGATGCTTCTAAGAATTAGTGTGAAAGTTGTTGTCTTAGTTATGTTACCACCTTTTGTTATGTTGAAGGAAGAAGACGTTATGTTATTTAGAATGGTTTCGTTTAGTTTGTGTTGAAGAAAATAAACCTTTTTTTGACTTGATTTGGTTTGTGTTGCTATTGAAGCCAAATATTTGTGTGGTTAACATGTTTGGGTTCTCAGGTTTATGTTACCATTTTGATAAATGAACAGACCAATGTCAATATATTTTTAAGGTTGCGTTGAAGTAAATATAGCTTCTTTTAACATCACTAATTATAGGTCAAATAGGTCCCCTAAGATACTATTATAAGGCAAATAGGCCCCCACATGAAAACGGCGCCGTTTGCATTCTCTGTCTAAGTGGGGATGAATTTGTCCTCCCCGAAACGACGTCGTTTTGTCCCTGGTTCCAATACGACGTCGTTTTGTTCAGCGTGGATGGAGACCAAAATGTCCTAAAGGTGACATGTCATAGTTAACCTGACACGTCACCACTTTAACCGGATCAAACAGTTTTGGGGACGTATTTGGAGATATCTGAGAACCTCAAAGTTGAAATTTTAGTTAAATTTTGTGAGAGACAAAACTATCGGATGGTAAATTTCTTGGACCTATTTGAGATATTACTCAAATATTTAAATTTATATAGGAAGTTTTCCTTCATAAACCGCTGTGAGCCTGTGAAAAAAGACTGGCCACGTTGACTCTTCGTTCGACACAAGCCTCAAGCAATGCTGTCCATTGATAGGAAGGGTTGTATAACGTATGACTAGTGTCTACTGTCTAATGTTATCTATATCTCTTTTAATTCTAAAGATTTCTGGTGTCGGTACCCTGGACCATAAGTAGAATGTTATACTTTAACCAGCTATGACAGATTTTCGGTAACCTTAGCCGAACTCGGGTGACTGAAGGAAGCAGAAGACTTAAAGAAGGGCCGGGTGTGGCTTTATAGATGTTGATTGAGAAATCCATCTCGGAGTTGAAAGGGTTGGTGTGGCCAGAAGTGAGAACTCCTTGAAGAGCTTCTTCACTCATCCATAGCAGCCACTGCCTTGCTTCCTTGACCGTCTTCCAAAGCTTGAATTCTCGGCATCAATGCAATAACTCCTGCCCGGCTTGGCACACTCAACCGCTAATCCAAAGGAGGAATTCGGAACTAGCTGGGCGCTTAGGTTAGCTGATCTTTTGGTCGAGGTTTCCCTCGGTGCCTCTTCCTGGCTATTCATTTTAATGGATTCAAATCCATTTAATATAACAATTGTTAGATATGAGTTTCTCTTGAAACTTTGTTAAATTCGTTAAGTTTTAGTATTATATGTAATATGTAACTACGAAAGATATTGAATATTATGAGATATCATTCTTTTTGTTTAATTTATTTTTATTTTACCATTAGTGTAATATTAAACAAAATAAATAAAGTTTAATTATCCGGTTGCTCTTTATAATTTTTTTAAATTTATAATTAAAATCTTATTTTTTTGTAATTAAGTTCCTGTATTATTTTTAATTTTTAATAGTTTAATTATTTTGTTGGTTCTATAGTTTACCAAATTTTTAATTAGATCTTTATATTTTTTTTTAATTGGATTTCAACACTGTTTTTAATTTTACGATTAGGTCTTTTTCATGTTTAAAAATATTAAAATTAACAGAATATTTTTCCTAAAAAATATGTAATCAAAGATTAAATTAAGTTTTTAATTGTGGATATATTCAGTTTGCAGATAAATATTCAGTTAACTCTAATATTTACTAAGAAGGACTTAATTATAAAATTAAAAGTAGTATAGAGATCTAATTAAAAGGGAAAAAAAGTATAGGGATCTAATTATAAATTTGATGAAATTATAGAAACTAAGAGAGTAACTAAATTGCCAACAAGCTATAACTTAAATAGCATAATCTCTTCATATTCACCTAAAAGGTTGCGGGTTCAAGTTTTTCTATTTTCAGTAAAAAAAAAAAGTAATGAAACCTTTTATAATTAGCTTATTTTTCTGTCAAAAATATTAAAATTAACAGAATATTTTTTTAAAAAAATATATGGTTAAAGATTTAATTAGATTTTTAATTATGAGTATTTTTAATTTATGTAAAAATTCATTAATTCTAACACTTTTTATACTAACACAGACTTAATTATAAAATTAAAAATATTATAAGGACTCAATTAAAAAAATATAAGAATTAATTAAAAATTTGATAAAATTAAAAAATCTAACAGAATAATTAAACTAATAAATAATAAAAATATTTTTATTATAATTAAAGTATTAAATAATGATTAATAACTTTTTATAAGTAATTAGTTTTTAGTTCTTTAATTAGTGTGCATTTAGTTAAGAACAAAAGGGAGAAGTTTTTAAGTATTAACCATACCAAAACTATTGAAGATTTATGCTCACAATTAAGCCATCAAAGTAAACGAAATATATTTTTTGAATTTGTTATGTGAAATACATAATACACACCTGTTTTAATTTTAACTTTTTGTTTATGATGTTGGAGTAGTAATATTTTTTTTTTTGAAGTATAGACTGATGGAGTGTTATTTTTAAATATAAAACTGTTTAACTAGAGAAATATAAATTGGACCATCCAATTTGTTAGAGATAACAAAATCAGATCGTCCGATTTATAGAAGTACAGAAATCATACTGTTTGATTTATAAAAGATATAAAAATCGAATCGTTCGATTTATATTAAAAAAATAAAAAAATTTAAAGTATAGAAATTAGACTTTTTAATTTGTTTATCTTCCATAATTTTAAAAAATACAAAAAATTATAATGCTAAAATTATCGTTACTTCTACTTCCATATAAAAAAAAAAGAGCCTTTAATTTTGTATAATAATCTATAATTAAAAAACATGTTCTTGAAGTTTCCATGGTCATGAATCCTACGAGATAAGTGTTTTCACTTTTCACACTGTACTACAACGGCTTTCGTTTTCCATTAAAAAACAAAAAACAAAAAACAAAAAACAAAGAACAAAAACAAAACCAACGTTTTCCATTAAAAAACAAAAAACAAAAAACAAAAAACAAAAAACAAAGAACAAAAACAAAACCAAAGAGAGAAAGTAAATTGAAAGGTTTCAAGTGTGAATATTCCTTTCCTCTAGTAGATATTATTGGTTTTTTTATTAAAATAAAATAAAAAAATTATTATTTTTTTAAATATAATTTTTAAATTTTAATTTTTTAAATATGATTTTTTTTTGTATTTGGACAAATTCCCGTGTATCCCGATAAATTCTATAAAAATTAGCAAGTTCGCTTTAACCCTCCACAAATTCTATAAATTTTATAGAGTTCATTTTATATTGGCGAACTTCACTTCAAATATATCATATTGAGTTTGGAAAATTAACAATGATAACTATTATCATCTTCTGCAGAGTACATAAGAGTACACAGGAATAAGTCGTATTTTATTTTTGAGAAATAGTTATTTTTTTAATTTATAATTAAAAAAATTCTTGTTAAATATGGTTTATTCCAGTGTACCTGTGTATTTTTGGAGACGATGATAATGGTTGCCATTGTTAAATATGATTTGTTTTTTTAAATTTATAATTAAAAAAATCTTTGAAGAAGCGATGCTTGTTGTCTGTGTATTTTTGTGTACTCCTATATACTGTCTGAAGATTTATATACTATTTTGGAGACAATGATAAGGATTAAAAACGTGGGTTTTGAAAAATTTGAGTGGAGTTTCCGAGGGAAGGCGAACTTGCTGTAAAAAAAATCGTATTTGAAAAATTAAAATTGAAAAAATGGGATTTAAGAAAATAATAATTTTTTTATTTTATTTTAGAAAAGAACCAGATATTATTTGATCTAGTGTTATGTAAAATTGGATTCGTTTACACGTAACGAACGGATTTTTTATTTTAATAAATAAAATAAATTCAATATTTACTGAATTAAATATTTATAAAAATTATTACCAAAATCTACCATCCTATTTTATCTCGTTTACACAGTAAATGAGATAATTTTGTACGTATCTCGTTTACAGTGTAAACGAGATAAGACACGTCGACGTGACACGTGTATATCTCTTTACAATGTAAACGAGATACATGCAAAATTATATCGTTTACAGTGTAAACGAGATAAGGCTGGGAGACATCTTTAAATAGATGTCGTTTATAGCTTTAGACCGGGCTCCAATTTGAACTTTTCAACCACTTTCTCGTCTCTTTTACCCCTTTCTGACCATATTATCGACAAAATCTGCGATGGCGCGCGCAGCGAAAAATGATAGAGACATCAACAGGCTAAACGAGACTTCACATTACGCCGGGACAGCCGACTTTCAGGTTAGTTCTGTTGTGTTGAATTTTGTGCAATCCCATATAGATATTTTTTTGTATGTATCCATGGTTAGGGTTGTTGCGAAGAACTAGAATATAGTTTGTAGCGTTAGGAATAAGTCACTGGTAAAAATTTGGAACTCTATTTTATTTCACTTGTGTTAGGTTGTTACTGAATAATTATTAGTTTGGAACTCTATTTTATTTGTTATAGTTTCGTCAAATCTATAATTAGAGATTTATTGTTTTTAATGTAGTTATTATATTACTTATAACCTTATGGTTAGGTTTTTTTTATATCAAATGTATGAAAATTAACAGAATAATATTTGTCTCAAAAACATGTAATTAAAGATGTAAATATGTTCGAACTTAGAAATATCTTTACTTTAGAAAGAAATATTGATTTAACTTTAATATTTGTTATACTAAAGATATAATTACAAAACTAAAAAACAGTGTAAGAATCTAATATAAAAAAATATAGAAGCCTATTTAAAAAATTCAATGATAAAGCGAGGACCGTTAAGCGTTGAAGACCCGATAAAAGTTTTAAAATTATTTCTTGATAATTCTGAATATATTTTTTTTCTCTTCAGAGGCCTCGCCTTCTACTGCCCATGGCGAGTGACTCATACCCTTCCTCCACCCGACGCCATCGTCCCGTATCTGGCTGAGGTTGGATTCGGCGACACAGTGCCCCTTAGGAATTTTACTTTCGATAATTCTCTGATTACGGCATTCGTGGAGCGATGGCGTCCGGAGACCCACACGTTTCATCTCCTGTGGGGTGAGGCCACATCACCGTGCAAGACGTAGCGTACCACCTAGGGCTACGCGCACATAGGGACCCAGTTGGGGGTGCCTCCGTGACTTCACTAGGTGATACCACATGGAGGCGTGGCAGTTTGTGGAGCGGCTGCTGGGAGCCCAGCCTCCGGTGGCTCCACAGCAGGCGGTGCAGAGGAGGGAGTCCTTCACGTTGAAGATCATTTGGCTGTGGGACCGTGTTCACCAGATGCCCCTACAGACGACCTAGAGACCCTCCGGTAGTATGCGAGGTGCTACATTATGTTACTAATCGGAGGCTATCTGATGACAGACAAGTCGAACAACTTAGTCCACTTGCGTTAGCTCCCACTACTTGAGGACTTTGGGCGGTGCCGGGCGTTGTCTTGAGGCTGTCATCGGCACTGAGTGCAGCCTTGATGGCTTGTGACCTGTCGGAGATGACCACTAGGTTTTCTTGTGGGGGTCACATGGCGTCTCAGATTAGTAAAGAAAAAGACCATGACTCGGTACTCTCGGACTCCACAATGGCAAAGGCAATAGGCAGAATATTGTTGTTGCCGTCTTGTGCCACTGCAATAAGCAACACCCCGCCGTATTTTCCATACAGATGCGTGCCATCGACGGAAACAAACGGCTTGCGATTCTTGAAGGCCTCAACACATGATGGGAAAGCCCAAAATACTTTATCAAACATGCTACAGTCGCGGACCAAAAGGTGCCTGTCGTAGTACGATACGGCCCGTAGCTCACAGATAGTTCCAGGGAAACAACTCTGCAATGCCTGAAGCAGTTTCGACACCTTGTTGTATGACTCCTCCCAATCCTCGTAGATCTGAGCAATTGCCTTCTGCTTTTCCATCCACACCTTTCTGTAGGAGGGTCTGAAGTGATAGCTCGCTTGGACCGCACTTTGCAGGACAGGGATGCTGATGGAGGGGTTGGACTGTATCAACGGCAGGATGACCTTGCATATGAGTCTGCTATCCAACTATCGATGGTTCTGGGACATGGTGGGTGCTAAACAAGTGTGCGCTCCACCAACCTTCCGGACCTCCCTAACTCAATATAACATCCATGGTTCAAAACGACTTAACATACAACAACCATAAATAACTAAGTACAGTTTAATTAAACTTGAACTCACCAGTATCCGAGGTTCTGTTGAAGAGCAGCACAGAGACTCCATGGACACCCATTTGCAGCTTCTCGGCATTACACATGGTACTTTAATTGGTCCGATTCGATCACCTAGTACTCGACACTCCTGCAAATACTGTAGTTTTTCACACCCTGCAGCACTGTATCCTGGCATTTGAATCTGTGGCCAACACGAAACTCTACCCCATTGTCTAGGTTGTAATCCTCTTCCCCCGTGTTGGACCACGTAGTTCTCTCATGTATGGCATCCAGATCCAACGTATGATAGTGACTTGGTACATCTGATAGCGCCGGAATTGGGTGGGGGGGGGGGGGCAAAACATGGTGCACTGTAGACTCGGCGGGCGTCTCCGGTACAAACTCCTCCTCATCACCCCCTTCAGATGAATCACTATTGGCACTATCGGCCACATAATCCTCGTCGGATTCTTCCTCACCCACCTCCACCTCTTCAACTAGAATGGCGACATGAATGGGTGGTGGCGCGAGAGGTCGGTCGTCATATACGTAAGTCTAGTGTACAGAACCACCACGATCAGCATCTCCTACCTCGGCGGAAAGCTCCATCACTTGTTCCACCATGATTCTCCCATTGATGTCAAACATGAGACGCACATGCTCGTCCCCTAGAAGCCGAAATATTCGAAACCGGAAAACTCCATTACCCATGGGTGCCAGCAACCTATACCCCACCCTTCCGACCTCCCTCATTTCTGTGCCACCGAGGTTGCTCGATATCAAACTCTTCAACTCCGTCAACGTGCCTACATGCTGAGTCCGCAACAGTATCAGATTCTCACACTCAAATATCACCCCATTGTCGCCGTTTCTCATACGACAATTGAGGTAAACACACACAATTATGTATACGCTATTACTGGCCATTATTGCCTTCTTTTTGTGAGAAAAATAGGATAGAAGAAGAAATAAAATGTTTGTGGAGAATGCCAAGGGTTACATATCTTTTTATAGATGGTGAAAATTTGTCTCACTGTATCTTGTTTACACGATAAGAAAAGGTGGTGGATTTTGGTAATAATTTTTATAAATATTTAATTCAGTAAATATTGAATTTATTTTATTTATTAAAATAAAAAATCCCGTAATGAACACTAAGACAGAAATAGATATAAAATTATATTTAGCAGATAAAGTACAAAAAATATTGTATTTAAAGATATTAAATTGATATATTTTATATTTTTTAATAAGAAATGATACTAATAAGAGATATAATTTATTTTTTATTTTTTTATCAAATTTTTATAATTAAATATTTTATCTTTATATTTTTCTTAATTTTTTATAGAAAAAATAAGAATAAATTAAATTTTCATAAATTTTTTTAATTTATCATTAAACAAAATATAAGAAATACTAATTTTGTGTTATGTCCTTTGTGTCTTATTTTTAGTCCTGTCTTATCCTATTATCAAAACCAAACGCAACTTAAGAAACATAGACACAGAGATACAAAATCGTATTTAGTAGGTGAGATATAGACATAAACATTGTGTCATGGGATACTAAATTAGCTATTTTGTGTTTTTTCTAACATAAAGAACATAGAAATACTAAATGGAAACACAACTTATTCTTTTATTTTTTTATTGTCACTATTAAATTTTTATAATTATATTTTTTATCATTTTATTTTTTTATTCTAAATTTTGTGCGAAAAAAAGAAACAAAAGTAAATTAGACTTTTTATTATTTATCTTATCTCATATTATTTTATCACTAGATAAAATATGAAAATATTAATTTTTGTGTCGTATTTTGAGTATCTTGTCTTATCATATTCTCAAAACTTAACGCAGCCTAAGTTCATTGAATCCAAATTGCTTGAGGGTTAAAATAACATTCAAAGATGTTAGATAGTTTTTCGTTAGGGTTGGAAGTGAGTCAAGCCAGCTCATGAGTTAGCTCGAGCTCGACTCGTTAATAGTTCGATAAGCTAAACTCGTGAGCTGGTGAGCCGAGTTTGAGCCTGGAATTGAACTCATAAATTAAATGAATCGCGCTTGAGTTTAGATAAACTCAACTCATTAGCTCCTGTACTGGCTTGATATATATATATATATTGATAACACGTCATCTTAAGCAATTTTTAAAGTTCTTTTTTATTTAATTTCTTAGGTTTTAATCAAATTTATTATGTTTTTTAATAGAATTTAATAAATAATCAAATATTTGGAGTTGAGCTAGTGTTTTTATGTTTTCAGGAGTTTTTGCCTCAAAAACTAACAAGAATCAAAACTTTTTCATAAGAAAAACATAAAGACAGAAAAAGCGTGGTGCAAGGAAGAGAAAGCGTGCCCTAAGGAAATGGACCAAGCTTGGCACGCCTAGCGGACAGCCTCCACGCCTGGCACATGCATGGTCCCCATGCCTGGCAGCTCCCACTCCACGCCCGGTGGATTGATGTCCCTAAAAGTGTGATTTTGGGCTTTTTGTCCAATTTTCTCTACACTATAAGAAAATAAGCTTTCTGCCACACTTTTAAAGCGTGCCGAAAAGTGCTTAAAAGCATGCCGATAGCTTTTTGCCACGCTTTTTGAGCTATCGGACGCTTTTGAAAGGGTCATATCCGCAAGCGTGCCGGTTGCTTTATCGCCACACTTTTGTGGATCTATCGGCACGCTTTCTTTTTTGCCACGTTTATATCTCTTGCCACGCTTCTAAAGCATCTCGGATTGTTTGTTTTGGTTACGCTTTTAAAGCGTGTCGATAGGGTAAGATATGGCTACATTTTTTAAACGTGCTAATAGGTAATGTATGGCTATGCTTGGTAAGCATGGCTATTTATGACTACAGAAAGATACGGGTACGGTTATGAAGCGTGCCAATAGATGAGGATTTGGGTACACTTTTAAAGCATGCCAATTTTCAGGTTATGGCCACATTTATTAAGCGTGCATGTTGAGGCCAATAGTAAGATATAGCCACGCTTTTTAAGCGTGGCCATAAATTAGGTCAAAATTTTTTTCATTTATTTTGTAAAAATTCATATATAATTTTAAAATCATAGACCAATTTTACAATGTATATATCAACCAATCCAACATATATATAAACTTCCCCATAAAAAAAACCTTATATATAAACTTGTCACCACAAATGTAGACTTTGATCACAAAGTACCAAAAATCAAAGTCATAACAAGAAAATAAGAATTACAATTCCAAGTGTCACATATCTATTTTCTTATACTTAGTTACAAAATATCAAATCATGAGTAGTGTGTTCATCCATTATGAGCTCCATTATTTTTACTACTGCCCTGTAGAATTTTAAATAATCTAAAGTTAGTGCATGTTATAAAGGCTACTTTAATTAAGTCCAACAAATCCAATTCCAAATCCAAATTGATTAAAAATAAAAATGACAAGGCCACTTTAATTAGGTCCCGCAATAATGAAAAAAAAAATTAGCAAGCACATAATTGAACCATATATAAAAGCAACTACTTAAACCACCTCATTCCATTTTTTAGGGTTTAAAAAATGACAAATACCTTAAAATGCTATATAGATTTTTTAGGATGAAAGCACTTCAAAAGTTCTCTTAGTAGTGAAGATATACAAGAAATAACTGATAAGTAGACTAAGTTTTTGTCAGCCATATGTCATTAATAATATATAGCAACTACTAATAACGATAACCATATAAAAATAGAACAAAAAATAAAAATAAAAAACAAAAGAAACAGTCCCTATACATAGTCACAGCCATAAGCTAAAATTCAATTGCAAGTCCTTATCAAAAAACATTTTCCAACTACCAATCATCCTGCTTGTTGCAACTGTGGTACTCTTTCCTTTAATTGGAATCATAAACAATCAACAGTACACTACAAGAAAATTCAATAACCAACAATGTATAATCAACCAGCAACATAAATTCAACATGAAAAACGAAATTCTATAATCCAGAATAAGACAATGACCATTGACCACTTGTTTTTCTTTTTTTTTTTTTTTATATCAGCATCTTTGTATGACAATAATACGAGGTTAGGACAGTTACTTACATCATCGGTTGGTGGAATGTGAGTTGATTCGGAACCAACAATTAAGGCCCAAGCTTAATTATCCACATCATTAGAAGTTTCAATCACATCCAAAACATTGAAGACTCTAGAAATATAAGAGATTTGGTTGTTAGAATTTAATTTGAATTATTTTTTTGAATTTGAAATTGAAGTCAGTAAGTAGTTATCTTATCTTCCTCAGCATATCTTCTTGTTTTTCTGTCACTTTTTCATGGGTAACTAATCCTCTGTCAAAGGATTAGGAGCTCTATTTATGTTTTTTATGGGTCATTAATCTACGTTTATTTTATTTTAAAGTCTTGCATTAATCTATTTCATTATTCAATTATTCGTTTTTCATTCGGATTAGTAGTATCGAAAGGTATGTTAATTCCTTTTGAATTCTTTTATTATAATTAGAAAATTTGATATTTGAATTAAAACTTGAAAACTCTTTCACATGACTCTTTGAATTCGGTTATTAGGAATAGTGGTTCAATTAATGTGCGACACATGCATGGTTTTTAATCACTCTAATTTTGAATAAATGACATACAATTCGGATTAGAACAACTTTTGAAAATTGTGTTTTTCTTCTAAAGATTTAATTGGATAGGAGTAGTTTGAATATGTGACATAATTCAACTTAAAGACTACTTTTAAATATTATTAAAAAACTAAATCGGTTTTTGTGCTTAATCACTTGAATAATTAATTGACAACTAATTAATGCTTGAGAAATTGAAGAACTAAGGAACTGGAAATCAGTTACTAAAGATTTATCGTGAAAGATCTTTGCAAACTTTACTATAAGTAAACAAGGTTTGATTTCTCTAAAAACATATACATCTCTGAAGCCCTTGACTCTCACCATCATTATCTTCTCTCAATTCAACATTCAAGTTCTCTATCCGTAAGCATTTAAGCATTCAAGGTTCTTAACCTCTCAACAAGACACAATCTTTCTCTCATGAATCTAGGTTCTTTTAATCTAATTATGTATTTAATCTTATATTTGCTTGCTCAATCCTTTAATTCTCGTGGAAACGATATCCACTCACAGTAGTATTACTTGAGCAATCCGGTGCACTTGCCGGTATTCGTGCGCTTTAATTTTCGCTCATATATATATAATTAATACAGATATCCTATATGCATTTAATCTATTAATTATAAGTTGAATGGATGATGAAGTAGAACGTGACAAATCTAATTAAATTGTTCAAGATAAAAGAAAATAAGAGAGACACATTTATATATTAATATTTTTATGTATTTAAAATTTTATAGTCATTAATTTATATATAATTTTGATATAGGACACTCATAAAAAATTTATAATTGATAGATAGATAATATATAAAATTATTTTTTTAATTTTTTAATATATATAATTTATAATTTACTGATATAGAATTATAGATTATGTCCCTATTATTTGAGTCAGCTCGTGAGTTCGAGCTAGCTCGTGAGTTTTTGGTAAGTCTAGCTTGAGCTTAAAAAATAGGTTCGATAGTTAATAAGTAGAACTGTAAACTAAGCTCAATTTTCGTAAATCAAACTTGAGTTTAATCTAACTCGTCTCACTTTCAGCCCTATTCTCCGTCCTATATAAATGTTTACTAAATAATATAAATAGATGAAAAAGCAAATAAAAAGTTTATAAAAGCTGTGCAATCATTTAAGTTGATCGAGTGTTAAAGATATTTTCAACACTACCTTACAAAAATGCACTATAAATTAAAAAGTCAACTACCAAATCGCCATAATAATCAAAACGTCTTTTATAACAATATAATTAAAATTTTGTATGAATATCTGTTGTGTCAAAAATTTGGCGCAGCTAATTGACGTCGGAATAAATTTCACCGTTAAAGTCAAAGATCATATATATATGAAACACATTATGGTTAGAAAAAATAAGAATGAGTTAGACTTGGTGGTCAAGTAGTTACTTTATATTTGGTGCCAAAATTTATTTGAGGTGCAAGGCTACTTAGGATCCAAATTTACTTAAAATTCAAGACACTCGAAATTCAAGACTACTTGAAGTCTAAAGTTATATAATTAGCTTAGAATTTTTTCTTTTTAAACAGGATTAGTTTCAATAAGCTAGTGGAGCTTATCTTTATTCAAACATTTACTCACTCTAAAATTTTTTAGTCACACTAATGCACGAAAATATGAGTCATGAGTCTCCGCAAGTATGGGGAGACTCCATTTTTATTTTAGTCATTTCAATTCTTTTTTTTTTCTTTTTCTATAAGTTAAATTCTGTTATTTTTATTCAAATACTTGTTAATTTCTGCACATTTTAATATAAACTTGCAATTTTCAACTCTTTATTTTTTGCACTCGTTCTTTCTTATTTTTTACTTTCTATAATTATTATTTTTTACACTTCTACAGAGCATGATCCTTAAATCCTAATAGCAACCCACAAAGGAGTCATATATACTCCTCGAATTGAAATCATTGATAAAAGCTTGTTCGCACCTCTTGTCGAGGTATAAAAGGCAAAATCCAAGCGAAAAGAATTAGCATGCCCGGTGGGACCTTAGATAAGATTGGCCGTCTAAAGTGGTTGTTGTATGTGTTTGTAAAGTGGTAAAATTATACTCTATAACGGTTCAAATGCATCTATTTCTATGTAATCTCAATCGTCCTCTTCAACAGAAGGGTCAGACCACGACTTTGAAAAAATAACATTATATCCACAACCACAAGTTACTAAATCGATACAAGCGCCTATGACTTTTGCTAAAAGTCCAACTAGGCATATGAACAACACAAATGTGACTTCAATGGCTTCTCTTAGTGTAGTCGAAGTAAATCCGACTACTTGGCCTATGGATGAGTTACCTCAATATTCTCCATTTTTGACTAATCCACCTATTCCTGCAGTATATACAAATGTTCAGTCGAACCCAACTGTTGGAATAAATCCGCAAGGATACAACCCGTACTTATATCAATATGTGATGGCCAATTCTCCATATTTGTGACCGATGATATTGGGACCTATGATATCACAACTACCTCAACAAGACATTTTATCAATGTCGACGCAACCATATGTAAAGGCAATGTCAACTCAGATTGATTTGTCAATTCAATTGTCGATACAAATGGAGGTACCTTGTTCGACTCCCATTATGCCTTCGACACCCAGAAAAATGCATAAAGATCCATTGTTCTCAGAAGGTCGAGAAAAATACCAATATCAGGGACAACTCTGTCCAACACCGTAGATTTCTTAGTAATTTTTAGACAACAAATAGCAGAAAATCATCATGATTTGATCAATCTATTGACTCAGCAAATGACAATTGTGTTAAATCCTTTGATAGAAAATAATAGGGTTAAGTAATGAAATCGTCCCTAAGGTAAGAGGCGAAAATCAAATTCGTCCCCGACCTTTTTTCGTTATTAAAATCATCCTCAACGTTCAAAAACGCTTTAAAATCATCCTTCCCCAAATTCTTGGACCAAAATACCCTCATCATCATCATTCTTCTCTTCACCTTTCTCACCCACCACCACCACCACCACAAATACCAACACCAACCAACACCAACACCAAAAACATCAAGCAACAGCAACAACATAACTCAGAAAATCAAAACTCAAAACTCAGTAACAACAGTAATCAAAACTCAACAAAACTCAGCAAAACTCAGCAATAACAAATTCAGTAACAACAATAATAAAAACTCAGCAAAACTCAGCAATAAGCAATAATTAAAACTCAGCAACAATTCACAAAAAATTCAGAAATTCTACAACAAAAATCCAATTTACAGAAGAAGAAGAAGAAGAAGAAGAAGAAGAAGATGAAGAAGAAGAAGAAGAAGAAGAAGAAGAAGAAGAAGAAGAAGAAGAAGAAGAAGAAGAAGAAGAAGAAGAAGTGGCGGATCACAGGCGGCAGGGCGGCGGTGCAGCGGTGGCGGCGGCAGCGAAGATCGGCGGCGTCCGTGAAGACCGGTGGCGGCAGCGAGGAGTCTTCCCCTTCCCCCTCTTCTTCCTGAAACCCCCTCTTCCCTCTTCTCCCTTCGCGTTCCCTTCCCCCTTTCCCCGAGGAGCAGAGCGGCGGCGGTGACAGCGAAGAGCGGCGGCGGCGACAGCGAAGAGCGGCGGCGGTAATGAAGACCGGTGGCGGCGGCGAGGAGAGAAGATGGCAGAGGCGAAGGCGGCGAGGCGGCGAGGAACGGCGACGAAGGCGCGGCGGTGACTGGCGCGATGGCGGCAACGAAGGCGCGGCGGTGACTAGCGCGATGGCAGCGATCCCCTCCCCCTTTCCCCTTTCCCCCCTTCGCCGGCGCCGTCCCCCCTCTCCCCTTCCCCTTCCCCTCTTCCTTTTTCCCCCACCCCCTCTCTTTCTCCCCCCCTTTTCCCCTTCCCCCGATTCTCTTTCTCCCTCAGCCTTTCTTTTCTTTTTTTTATTTTATTTTATAATTTTTGAATAAAGGGTAATTTGGTAATAAAAAAAATAAAATTGGTAAAAAGAACGATTTTATAACATTTTATAACGTTGAGGATGATTTTAATAACAAAAAAAGGTCGGGAACGAATTTGATTTTCGCCCCTTACCTTAAGGACGATTTCAGTACTTAACCCAAAATAATAATGCTAAGTTTGAACAAGTAGCAAGGCAGATGAATGAATCGACTAGGACAGTCTAGGGTAACTATAAGGCACCAAATCTATTAGGAGGTCACCAACCTCACTTGGAAGGTTGTCAATCACTCACAATAGTTAACAGGGGGCAAAACCCTGATGATGTAGTGAATGGTGCTCGACAAAATCAATTTTTCCAATGTAACATTGTACAAGTTAATGAGCATAATATTACACAAGATGTCGAGCATATGTTAAATAGGGTAGGTTTTAACATAAAGTTGACCTATCAACCATATTCTATATCTCCTTTCTCTGATCATGTGTTGCAAGTAGAACTCTCTAGAAGAGTCGAAGCCCCAAAATCACTCACTAAATTTTTAGGAGGAAGTAGTGAGTCGACTGTCGGGCATGTGGCTCGCTTCACAGTCAAAATCGGAGTTCTAGTTAGCAATGAGCAACTTAAAATGAGATACTTTCCTTTTTCTTTGACTGCAAATGCTTTCACTTGGTTTTTAAATTTACAGCCCAAGCTGATTCATTTATGGGAACAGTTGGAGAAGAGTTTTCATGATCAATGTTTCAAAGGAGAACTAAAAGTTACACTTTCTGATTTGTTCTAAAAAAAATTCAGGGCAAAGACGATGGAAGATTATCTTATCCGATTCAAAAATATGAGAAATAAGTGCTATAATTTAATCCCAGATCCTGAAATTGTCAAAATATTGATTAATGGGCTTGACTTCAAAATTAGAAAGAAGCTAGTTAACCAACAATTTATTGACCTTACTTAATTGGCAGACAATGTCCGACAGATCAAAAGGTTACCAAAAAAAAGAGTGACAAGATGAGAAATTTTTTAAAGAAGAAATAGTACCTTTTGTTGGTTGTGTGATGTATTCTGAGTTGAAGGTTGAAAATGATGTGCTTGCAGACAAAACAAAAGACAAGTCACATTTTATGTGTCAATCTCTTAACCTTGTCGAAAAAACGGTATTCCCAAAGAAGAGAGTTATTAAAAGCAAGTTAAAATTTTCTAACAAGACACTAGATACGAAGGTTGGCAAAAACTCTTGCGAGTTGACCTTGAACTTTGCTGAATTTGAGGGGTTGGTTGTCAATATGATGGTGAAATAAGAAATTCAGTTTGACACCAGCATGCTCAAAGTAAGACCTATATACCCTATGGTTGGTGAAGATTTGTTAGACTTTCTGACCCGATAAAAAAAGTCGAAAATGAATATAATTATGTGCTTTATATGCATTGCAAAAGAGAAAATGAGAAGTAGTTGACAAACACTCAAGATAAAAGACACACTTGTGAAATTTGATATAAAAGATGAAAATCAATTCTACTACTTTGGATTGAGTTCAAAGGTGGTTTTAAAGTTTTTGATGCTTCTTCATCAAAATTGAAGCTAACCAAAATTTCAAGGGGAGTTTTGTTGTGCGAAAAATTTGGCACAAATGGTCGACGTCAGAAAGATTTCAACAATTAAAGTCAAAGATCATATATACATGAAACACATCATGGTTGGAGAAAATAAGAATGAGTTAGACCTGATGGTGGTCAAGTTACCTTATACTTGGTGCCTAAGTTTGCTTGAGACGCAAGACTACTTGGGATCCAAATTTGCTTGAGATCCAAGACTACTTGAAATTCAAGACTATTTAAAATACAAATTTATTTGAAGTTCAAGGTTATACCAATTAATTTATAATTTTTTTCCCTCTATAAATAAGATTAGTTTCAATAAGTTAGTGGAGTTTCCATTTATTCACACACTCACTCATTCTAAAATTTTCTAGTCATACTAACGTACAAAAAATTCATGTAAGTATTGCAAAACTCAATTTTTTTTAGTCATTTCAATTCTGTTTTTTTTATATTTAAATTCTATTATTTTCATTCAAGAACTTGTTAATTTTTGTACATTTTAATATAAATCTTGTAATTTTTAATTCTTTATGATTTGCACGTATTTTTCTTGCTTTCTACTTTTTATAATTATTATTTTTTATAATTTTTATTGGGTACGATCTCTAAATTCTAAGAGCAATCTATAAAAGAAGTCCTATCTATTCTTCAAAATTAATATAATTGATACAAATTTGATCGACACCCCTATCAAGATATAAAGCAAATTTAAGGTAAAACAATATCAATCACATGTTTATATATGATAGTTTATTGATGATTGATTTTTAATATTCATCTTATATGGTTGATTTTCCTAATCTATGTATTGAATTAAAAATAGTTATGTAGATTAAGCTTTCTTTAAAAAAAAAAAAAAAAAACAAAGGAAGATGTTTCCAGACGAGAAAAAATATTTGTTGTGTTGGGAGATTTATAAAAAAAATTGAAAAGAAATGATTCACATGTTTCGTTTAAAAGTTTTAATAAAATATGAGATGATTCCAGCTTTACTAGAAAAATCACAATCAAATATCACGTTTGGTAGATAGAATTTTATGCAATGGTAATGCGAATTATAAGAACAGTTTTTGGTGACTGAATTATAAGAACAGTTGAAATTAAATGAGAAGTGCATTCCTATTTCATTTTGGATAAGTGTCAAAATAACCATGAAATTTTAAATAATTATGTTGATCCACTAAAAAATAACTATTAAATTAGCTACTAATAAAATTATATATTAAAAAATAAAATATATATTAAAAATAAATTAAATATTAAATATATTTATACATAAATACATGATAATTTATTTAAAAATTAATTTTTTGTATATATATAATATTTTTGTAAAAATCATTCTAATATGACTATATTATATATTACAATAATTACAGTGGTTGTAATGTTTCAAAAAATATTGCTAAAATAAAAAATACTTTTTATTATTAAATAACTCTTTTTTAAAAGTGTTTCTTAAAAAAATACTATTAAAATGTAAAAAGTATGACTTTAATTTTTAACACTTACATAATTAAAGTAGTCGACATAATCATACTAAAATTCACTTTTTGTAATTCTGCATTTTTTATTATAGTTGTCAAAACTGAACTGGTGATTGAATCGGTTAAGTTATTGATTTATTGGTTTATTGATTTAACTGGTGCGTCACTGGTTGAACTGATTAATTCGATCCCACGTAAATAAAAAATATAATATAATAAAAAACTTAAAATTAAAATTTGAAATACATATCTTCACTATCATTTTAAGAATAATCAAGTCATTCTAAAATAATTAAAACATGAACAATAAGTATTTCATTATTTTTTCTCGATCATAAGTATTTTTATTTTGTTTATATATTAAAATAACTATTATTTTTAAATTTGAATAATTTATTAATTAGTTTATATCTATTATACTATTATATACTACAAGTATTTATTAAAAAAATAATATTAATAGATACCATATAATTATAAAAAAATAAGTGAGTTTATAATTATTGTTAACTAAAAATATAATTAATTTAAAAATGAGTGAGTATTACAATTAAAAGAAATTAAATAGAAGTAAATTATTTGATGAAAGATATCTATATGTATTATAATTTACATATATGATAACATATAGAAGTATGACAACTTGGTGGCTGAAGCGCTCGAGCTCAAGGATCTTACGATACAGACGCATTGACGCATTGGAGCACGGTGGATTTACAGAACGATGGAGCGTCGTAGGTTTGCTCTCATCTGCGACCGGTCAATTCACTCCGGGTTTGACCGGTTCGTACGGATTCTTTGTCTTATCGGTCCTAGCCTTAGATCGGACTAATAGAAGATCTGGTTCACCGGTCCAATTTTAACAACTATGTTTCTTACGTTAACTTGGATCCGTGTAACCTGGCATATTTTTAAGAATTTAGTTTTTATTACTTAAAAATTTATTTAAATACATGAATATAAGAGCATCTTCAATTGAGTGGTTTTATGAAATGAAATGAAACTAGTATCATCTTCGAGATACGGTATCACATTGATAGAGAACCAATAAAATTTTATCACTTGTATAATTATATTGATGAAATAATTAAAAATAATATAAAATTCTAAATGAACTAAGACTAAGTATTAGAGAAACAAATTTTACTTTTAATTTTAAATCACTATTTATAATATATGGTCTCACAAATATTCTTATAAGACTTAAAATAAAATTGAAATTGAAATTAGAACTAGCATTAAAAATGCTCTATTACATATCTATACAAAGTGAAATACTACGTACAAACAGAAAATGGATCCTCTCAATTTCTTTCTCTTAATTATTTGGTAAAATGTGATTTTTTATCATTTAATATCTTCTCTCACATATTTTTTCTTTGTTCCACTTAAAAAATATAAAGTGAAAAATCACATTTTATCAAATAATTGAAAAAAAAACAATCGAGACGATCCATTCCTGCACAAAGATATTGCACAAAAATGACGAGTTTCATAATGTAACCTGCAACCTTAAGGTATAAAAAAAAATCTAAAATTTTAAAGGCTTCTAATAATCTATTAACTTTGCGATCTTAAAAAGCATACAATATAAAAAGTTAAAAAGTAAAAAAAAAAAAAAAACGCTCCTCTTCTATTTGAATATAATTAAAAAAAAAACTTAAATTCAAAATGTCTTAATTAATCTCATATTTATCATATTTAAATATAACAAAAATGAATTAATATAATTTATGAAACATAGACACTTCGTTAAATTATTGTGTCCGCGTATCGGACACATTTTGGATACAATATTCATCAACACTCGTGTCTGCTGTGTTCAACCGTGTCTTAATAAAAAATAAATAATTTTTCTCTGGACACGCCTGAACACATCTAAATACTAAACAGTATCATGTGTCAGTGTGCCCAGTTTTATTTTTAACATGTATGCTTGAAATAAATTTATAAATAATATATATTATTATTTATTAAAAAAATATTTTAAATATTTTATATAATTAAAATAAGACCCTATGTCACCCTATCTTTTTGTGTTGTGCATGGAGAGATTGACATGCTATATTAGTCATCATATTGATCTAGACTTGTGGGAGCTAGTTGCTGTTTCTAGAAGGGGACCAAGAATATCCCACTTAATATTTGCATATGATTTACTTTTATTCTGTAAATCTGCAAAGAGACAAGTACAAAATGTGATAGTGATTTTGGAGAATTTTTGCAAAGCATCTGAGATGAAGATTAATGTGGAGAAATCTAAAACGCTTTGCTCCAAGAATGACTCTGCAATAAGGAAAGAGATCTTCACTGGGGTGTCTTCCATCATATTTGTCTAGGACTTGGGTACATACCTTGGGGTTACCCTTAGCCATTCTAGGGTGACCCGTTCAGCTTTCAATGGTGTCCTGGATAAAATTCGAGGTAGGCTAGCAAGTTGGAAAGGGAGTTTGCTCAACCGGGCAGGTAGACTGTGCTTGGTCAATTCTGTTGTAACCGCTATTCCCCACATACTAGATATATGTTTCTATTTTTTTTCAAAGGAATCATCAGTAAACTGGAGTCTATGATGAGAAATTTTCTTTGAAAAAGACAGACCGATGGAAGATGATTAAATCTTGTTAGTTGGAAGGTGCTGGTTATTCCAAAAAAAATATGGAAGTTTAGGATTAGTGATCCTTCTTGTGCGAATATTGCTCTTCTTGAGAAGTTAGTTTGGATTTTTTTTTTCCATCAGTCAAACAAGTTATGGGTCTAATTGTTAGATGCCAAATACCGATCCGATCTCAAGATGACTGTTTTGGTTGTCCTAAGAATAAGGACTCTTACATTTAGAAGAGTCTTTGCAAGACTTGAAAAAGTGTTGAAGGATGTGCTTGTTTGGTGTATTGGAAATTTGAACTAGAACTTTTTGTTTCTAGCTGAAGGAGAGAAGGGCAGTTATCTAATGAGATGAATTATGTTTACATTTCTGATGCAAACTTCTGGATACAAGATATATGGTCAGTTGGTAGGTGGTATTTGGAGACTCTTTATTCCTATCTATCTCATAATCTAAAAGGCAACATCTACTTAATATACTAAAACTGAGTTTTCCCCCAGCTAATAAAGGTGACGTGTCGATCCCTCGTGACTCCGTTTTCCCTCCAAAATGATTGCAATTTTTTCTATTCTAAATTATTTTATAAAAAATATCTTTATTATAATTATATTATAATTAATATTTAATGAATAATATATAATTATACTAATTTAAGAACATATCTTCATTATAATTATATCAAATCAATATTTAATGCATTATTAAATTACTTATCAATTATCAATTGAAAATACTTTTAATCATTTTAATAATAATAATAATAATAATAATAATAATAATAATAATAATAATAATAATAATAATAATAATAATAATAATAATAATATATGATAATGATATAATAATGGCACCGATCGTGGTAATCATGATAAGAATATTTGATTCTAATCATAAAATGATCAAATCTTATGATATTAATAACACACATTGATTTTAAATATTTTTAGTTCTTTTAATTATATTAATTTTAAAAATATTGATATAATTCTAATTCTTATTCATTATCCAATAATAATAATTATTATTATTATTATAATAATAATTTGAAAAATCCGTATATAAACTATTTCAGTTACCCGTGTATTATTATTAAAATTCGATATGTTCCTAAATATAAGTCTTGAAAAACACAACATAGCACTGGCTATTAGTATAGAGTTGTTTAGGTTTGTTTAGAAAGATATAATAGAATTTACATTTCTAAATTTCAAGACATGTATTTCTATTTCGATCTGTGTATATTAGGTATAATATTCTTATTCATTGTCTGGGATTTCTCTGATCATGATTGAAGATAATGATTCTAATCATGATATGACAAAATTATATAATTTTAACAAAATTAATATATGATGTGTTATTACCGTATATAATAAAAAATTACCTTAATAATAAGTAATTTACATATTTATTTTTGTTTAACTAAAGCCTATATATAGTGTTTTTCTGTGGTACATGAATCTAAATTTGAGAATCAACTCATAATTTTATATTTTTTTTAGTAAAGTATCGTTTTTATCCCCAACATTTGGGGTAAATCCTATTTGTGTCCCTAACGTTTAAATCGTCCTATTTGTATCCCTAACGTTTGTAAAAGTGATTCAATGTTATCCTGCCGTCAATTACACATCATGAGCGCTTTAGTTTGAGTTTAAAAAATCTATTCTTGAAGTTAGAATACAAATGTCTGGGATAGAATCGATGATCTACTCCAAAAAATAGCTCATCAAATGTTGAAACTAATTCCTACAACATTTACATAATTCACTTTTCTAGGGACATAATTGAATCTAAACACAAATAGTGGGTATAATATTAAAATCGAACACATCCATGTGAGACTTAATTGAGAATGAATACATCCAAGTGAGAATAATTGAAAAATATAATTTGATTTGTTAGTATAATTGATAGTAGGATAACATTGAATTACTTTTATAAACGTTAAGGATACAAATAGGACGATTTAAACGTTAGGGACACAAATAGGACTTACCCCAAACGTTGAGGACAAAATCGATACTTTACTCTTTTTTTTACTACTTCATAGAATAAGAATGTATTTTTCATTTTTTATCGAAGTTGATCCTTTCAAGGTAAAATTTATAATTTTTTATAATATTTTTCATATACTCATTCTATTATATTATTCTTTTGATAATTTATTAATTGTTGTTACTCTAAGTTATTCTTATCGTCTAATGTTCCATTTCGATTGTCTTTTGCCACAATCGTTTACAATGCATCACATCCATGAAATACCTCATCGAGTTGTCTTCACTGATTTGGGTTCCAACTACATGGATGTAAGCGTTCAAAGAAGGGGCAATAATCTCTACTTTACCGAATGATGGTTGGATCTACTCACCTATTATGACAACCTAATGGAATGTGGTTAAAGTTAGTTTTCTTGGGAGGAGCTCCATTTTTTATTGAGGAATTGTTTCCACGAAACTTTGTAGGCCAAGTTCAAGTTCCATCATCTCCATGCTTTTTACGTCTGCCCGAAAATTTTCGAAGTGGAGTACATAATGAGATTGAATTCTCTCAGTTTAAGTTCAATTTTGCTAAATTCTTGACAAACTAGGATATGCAATTTCAACGATTGGTAATATATTTAAATTTTCTTATTTTAAGCTTTTTGTTATTAGGATAATTTTATAACATATTGTAATTTTTTTCAGAAATTTCTGGCTTTCTTTTGCATGCAATGCCATTGAGGGGAATAAGGGTTAGTTTGGTTTCTCGGTGTGACAATTCTATACCTTACCGCATTGCATGGATAGCGGATGATGAACCTTATTTAATAAGAGGATGGTCTGAATTTGCACAAATTCTAATGTTCAAACTTACGATGTTGTTTCAGTTAGTTGTCATTACGAGAATGACTCTATTCTATACGTGACTAAGAACTAGAATAGATTCAATATTGTTTAAGTAATTTAGTTTTAATATTAGTATTTGATTAAATTAATATTAGAAAATTTTAAATTATTGTCTCGATTTATATATTATAATTATTTTTCGTGGATATGCTATTTTTAAATATTTTAATATAAATTTTTTTGTGTCAAATATATTTAAGTTTATTTTTTTTCTTTGGATATATGTATCACATTTAATTCTTTATTTATATTTTCATTATATTCGAAAAAAATCTCTACCTAAACATAGGAAATCATTTACCTAAACACAATTTCTTTGCCGATAAAAACAGATTTTATCTAGAAAAAATAATGAAACATACATCTTTTGATGATATATACAAAGTGTAATAGAAATATAGTAAGTAGATATTATGTTATAATAACATCTTTAATTGCATTATAATTAGCTCATGAATAATGTATGCTTATATTATTTTAGAAAAATATTTTCGTTATAATTATATCAAATTAATATTTACTATATTATATAATTAATTATCAATTAATGATATTTTTATTTTAATAATAATAATAATCTATCTTTTTTTTAAAACACTCATCTAACTGAATTAATCTAAATATTTAATGAAAATAAAGGATAAATTTGTGTTTTGAATGATAATACAATTGTATATTTTTAAAGACTTTAAGGCTGTGAGTAAATAAGTGATATAATAGAAAAATGCTTCTAAATATATATTCTTCCTATATTAATATACGCATGCATGTCACATCCGTATTTACTTTTTAGATCGCTCAATTTTTATTAAGCGTAACAAGTGTAATAATCCGTGTCATACACACGATAAAATTGAAATTATAATTTTAAATTATTCTATTAAAATTAATTTGAATTGTAATAATTTAATTAATAAATAAATAATATGATGTGCATTGTTCGTATTTTTTTAAATATAGTATTAAATAATTACTTGAGTTTTTCGTTATTTTTATATATAGGCTTTATTTTTTTTATAATACAGTCTATATATATTTATATCTATTTTTTATATAACAATAATATTATATATATATTTATATATCTATTTTCTTAACTCATTCTTAAAAATATTGGCATATAATTAATATAGATAACATATATACTGAACAAATATCTCTATTGAATTAATTATAACGATTAATACAAGATAATAACATAAGAATAACCTAATTATAGCAAGAATTTCCATTAAAATTATTGACTAATAATTTGAATATAATTGATATAGTTAAATTGATATAATCGATAAGATTGAGAGTATATAGCAATTATATCAATTATAATAATAATTCACGTGACTTCATATGCAATAATTTGAATTATAATTGTCACCTAATTATACTTGAATATTATTTAATTTTAGATGTTTTATAGATAAAATTTATTATCACGTGAATTATAATAATTTTAAATTAATATAATTGATATAATTGATATAGTTCTAATTCTCATTCATATGTAATAATTTTATCAATATATATTTACAATTTTAATCAGTATATAATAATAATATTATATGGACATAAGATTAATTAATTAACAAATTAAATTTTTATTATGAAATTTTATTTTCCACTCAAATTTTTAATCATTAGTGATTTTATTTTTTATATTTACAGTAAATTTTGACTATAAAAAAATAGTTTTGATTGTTTTTTATTTTATTTATTTACAGTCATAATTAAATTTAATATAATTATAGTAAGTCTCTATAATTATAGCAATATAAACCTGCTTCATATATAGTAATAATATTATACATATTTATATATCTCCTCTTTTATCTCTTCCTATAAATTTTGGCATATAGTTAATGTGGATAATATATAAAGCAAACACTCTCTAACCTAACTATTCAGTGATTCAACTCCCTCACCTACCCTCATAATTCTATCTTCCTCTCCTCCCTTGAAATGTCACATTATTGGGTAGCAATTCCCCTCACTTACTATGAGAAACCTAGCGGCTATTCAATTACTTGAAGAAGAAGCCTGCCGCATGTGCTTGTCATCACCGCCCCATTCTAGAACCGCTGTTATTGCGTCTTACCGCTCGGTCTTCGCGTTCGCCCTTTCGCCATTGCGGAACAACTATTCGTTCGGTTTTTCTTTCTTCATCTTACACTTATGTCCTCTTCTTCGTTGTGTTTTTGCCTCTGTTAATGTACTGTTAGTTTTGGCTCATTTGAAAATAATTTGGTAAAGTGATCTTCATTTGAAAGTCTAATGTTATTATTCTTTGTGTAATGCAAGCAAAAATGAGAGTCTCAAATACAACATATAACTCTGTGTTGATGATCAATACTGATTTGGAAGAAGTTAAAAAATTCAGACAAATGTTAGAATTTTTGTTGGTTTATTAAAATTACAGTTATATTGTAAGTATAGTTGTGTATGGTTGCATCTTTAACATTGTAACGCAAATTTTATTTTGTGTGAAAAAAGGATAATGGCTATTGAAATAGGGACACCAACACCGGTTGCACGCATTGAAAAAAGAGCTCCATATTCAGAGGAAGATGATTTTTTGAATAAGACTCCGTACAAACTAATTTTTGAGATTAGGAATCTTATAGAGGTTTTTATATAACTTGATTACATTCTAAAATTTTCTTATGCCATATTTTTTTATCGAGTGTAATCATTTGGTGACACTGTTTTAATTGATTAAACTACTAATTTTAGAAAACGGTTTGTGTGACCATTGGAGTAGTGAATGATTTTTCTTTAGGAAAAGTCTTGGTGGTACAAGAGTTGCAATGTTTGTCCTTTGGCTATGAGAGAAGAAGGAGATGGTTACAAATGTTCTAGGTGCAAAGCTGAATCACAGAATTTTACTCCAAGGTGTGCATTATTTGTGAAATAAACCTTATTCCAGTTTTTATTAAATGAGATTCGCGATAATATATTTTTTCTTTATTTATAGGTATTCACTAAATTTAAAGGTTGCTGATGAAGAATCCTATGCATCATTCATCGTGTATGAAACTGTTGGTAGTGAGTATTTAAATATTTCTGCTACAGAGCTGAGGACAAAACATATAATGAGGGTACTAAAAAAATTTTCTATCTACTTAATATACTAAAACTGAGTTTTTTCCCAGCTAATGAAAGTGAGGTGTCGATTCCTCATGAACATTTTCCCGCCAAAATGAGTGCATTATTTTCTCTTCTAAGTTTATTTTATAAAAGTATCTTTATTATAAGTATACTATAATTAGCATTTAAGTAATAATGGATGATTATACTAATTTAGAAAAATATCTTTATTTTTAGAAAATACTATTCTCATTTAATGAAAGCACTATTCTTTCTTCTAAAATTATTTTTAGAAAAATATCTTTATTATAATTATATTACAATTAGCATTTAATGAATAATGCATGATTATACTAATTTAGAAAAATATCTTTATTTTTAGAAAGTACTATTCTCATGTAATGAAAGCACTATTCTCTCTTCTAAAATTATTTTTAGAAAAATATCTTTATTATAATTATATTACAATTAGCATTTAATGAATAATGTATGGTTATACTAATTTAAGGAAATATCTTTATTATAATTATATAAAATAATCTACTTAATATATTAAAATTGAATTTTCCCCCGACTAATAAAAGTAAAGTGTCAATTCCTCATGAATTTATTTTCTTTTCAAAATAAAAGCACTATTCTCTCTTCTAAATTTATTTTAAAAAATTATCTTTATTAGAATTATATTGTAATTAGCATTTAATGAATAATGCATAATTATACCCATTTTAAAAAATATCTTAATTATAATTATATAAAAAATTAAACATAAATTTATATTTCTAATTGCTATAAATATGATACTAACGTTTATAGTGGTAAATTGATATTGCAATAATTAATTTATATAATTATTTTTGTACTACTAAAGGCTATATATAGTGTTTCTTTGTGGTTAGTGAGTCTAAATCTAAGAATCAAAGCATTCTTTTTTTCTAATCTATTATTCTTCTTTGATTGGGCAACTGTTTCTAATGAGCTTTGTAGGTCAAGTTCAAATCACATCCCCTCCACGTTTTCTATGTTTATTCGAAAATATTCTAAGTGGAGCATATAATGAGATAGAATTTTCTCAATTTAGGTTCAGTTTTGTAAACTTCGTGCCAACCTTGAAGATGCAATTCAAAGATTGGTACTATATTTAAATTTTCTTCTCTTATGTTTTTTGTATTAAAAATAATTTTATAACATGTGATTTTTTTCAGAAATTACAGGCCTTCTGGTGCATTAATGCAATGCCATTGGGGAGAATAAAAGTCAATTTAATTTAAAAATTTTAACAAGAAGATAGTCTGAATTTGTACAGATTCTAAGTGTTCGATCTTATGATATTATTTTGGTTGGTTGTTACAAGAATGACTCTAATCTATACGTATCTAAGGATTAGAATAGATTAAATATTATTTAAATAATTTATTTCTAATATTGGTAATTGATTAAATTAGTTTTAGAGAAATTTAAATTGTTGTCTCAATTTATATATTATGACTATTCTTTTTGGATATGTTATTTTAAAACTTTTTAATATGATTTTTTTTTAAGTTTGTTTTCTTTTTTGGATATATGTATTACCTTTTTTTGTATTTTAGATTAATAATACAATTATTAAGAGAAATGTAATTCATCAATAAATTAGAATGATTAAAAGTTTAATTATATTGTGTAGACACAAGATTGATTAATTAATATTAAGGCGTGAAAAAGGAAAAAGAGTCACAATACGTGGTTTTACTTTCTTGCTAATATATAAAAATACGTGAAAGAAAAAATTAAAATATCACATTTTAAAAAAAATTGTTAATCATGCATATGAAAAGGAATCGGAGAATATGCATGGATATAAAAAATAAAAAATTATTACTCGATTGTAGAATAAAAAATAATCATATATATAAAAAAATATTTATAACAAAAAATAATTACTATATGTGACTTAAATTTTTATATGTACAATATATATATATATATATATATATATATATATATATTTAAAATTATTTAACAAAATTAATATATATGTATAGATAAATAAAGAAATTATTATAATTTATAAAAATTACACATATGATGATATTAATAATAAAGAATAAAAAAATTATTGAATAATTGCAGACTCAAAAAAATTAATCATGATAAAAAAATTAATATATGCGATTTAAATATATTTACCTACAATCATATATATATAAACTACATAAAGAAGTATTTAGAATTATTTAACAAAATAAATATATTCTAAAAATAAATAACTAAACAATTGATATATATACATATAAATAAATACGAAAATTAGTATGATTTATGAATATTATTATGCGTATAATCATATTAATGGAATAACAAAATCATTGAATGATTGTAGGCTAAAAAAATATTTATAATAAAAAATAAAAAAAATTAATATATGTGATTTAATATATATGTATACTTAAATAAGGAAATATTTAAAATTATTTAAACAAAATAAATAAATATATCCTACAAATAAAAAAATTATTGACTAATCGATTAATATATACTGGTAGTATAAATAAAAAACTATTAAATAAAAAAAAATAGTATGTTTTCAATTTTGGGAATAAAATGTAAATAATTATAATATAATAATTTGTTTAATTATTAATATTTATAATTGTTATTTTAAATCATAAATTTAGAAAAAAAAAGTAGATTAACAAAAACAATTAATAACTATATTAGAGTTGATACACATAACACTAGATTAAGAAAAAATAAACGAATAATATGTTACTTTTTTATTAATTAAATTACTACAATTCAAATTAATTTCAATAAAATAATTTAAAATTATAATTTCAACATTAATACGTGCATGATACGAATTATTGAACAATTTATTATCATGTATATGACACGGATTATTATTAAACAGTTTCTCATGTGTTTTTTTTTTCAAAATAAAAATACTATTTTTACTTATAATTGTTATTCTTTATCAATTCTTTCATTTAAACACTAATATTATTTAATAATTTTTTATTTTTATTTCTCAAATTTATTAAAAATTCCTTTTCAATATTTTAGTTATTAATTGTTGTTATTTAATTAACTTATTTTAGGTATTTACTTATTAAAATTTTAGGTATTAATTATACCTCAATTACAGTATTAAGACTTCGAACATAATTTTAATTTAATTTTGGACAATATCAAAAATAAATAAATAAATATATATATATATATATATATATATATATGATATTTTAGGTATTAATTATTATTTTTTATTAACTTATTTTAGGTATTTAATTATTAAAATATTAGATATTAATTATATTTCATTTACTGTGTTAAGACTTTAGACATAATCCCAATTTAATTTTGGACAATGTCAGAAGCAAATATATATATAATATTAAATTAGAAGAGTAGATTTTAATTTTACATAAAATAATATAATAGATATATAGTATAAATAAATTTACTTGACAAATATAATTATTTATAGTGTGATATTTTATTACGATAACATATCTTTATGTATTGACTCTCTATTATATATGTTATCAGATAATACATTTATAAAGTATTATTTTTTTGGGTTTTTACTACAAATCTGTTCTGTAAACTAAAGTTTTATAGTTAAAACTTTGAAGTAGCAGTGAGAACTGTTAATACGTTGGTCAGCCCAGATCGTAGTCCCGATTGTAAGTCCTAACTAAGGCAGTGAATCCGTTGGTTAACGAGGGTGGTCCCGTAACTCACAAAGTTCTAACCATAAAATGGCTAGTTTGTTGAGAACGATGAGTAGTTTAAATTTAGGGAAAAATAATTCTTTAGTAATAAGAACAGATAATGATGAAGCATGCATCCACCTCTGGAACTAAAATGAATTAGAAATAGCTAAGTTAGAAGAAAGTTTTTATAATTGGAATATACCTATAATAGATAAAGATAAAGTATATAAAAAGAGAAACTTCTGGGAAGGAAAGAATTATGAAATTCATATGTTAGAATATTACAAACCAGGTACAAGTAGTAATAAGATTATTACCATCTTAGAAGAAGATAAGTTGAAAGAACATAGCAGTAAAGGATATAACTTCATTCATATAGGATTAATACAAGTAGCCATAAAACCTAATTTTAGAATAGGAATTAATTTGCCTATATTATTAACCTTAAGAGATACCAGATTTCAAAATTTCAGTGATTCGTTAATAGGAATATTAGAAAGTAACTGTCATGATGGACCAGTTTTTTTTTAATTGTTATCCAAATTATGCTATGAATTTAAAAAATGAATACACATGGCAAGCCTTAAAATTGCAAGTAAGATCTGATGAGACAATTATAAATGAGAAATATGATCCATTCGAAATAATCTATAGGATATATTATAAAATTACTAAGGTTAATTATGACTTTAAAGCATTAAGACAATCCTCAAAAGAAGAAACAATAATTATGCATGCAAATCTAAAAAGATCTAATATACAAACCCCTAGAAAGTTAAGACATGAAGAATTAAAAAGTAGAATGCCTGAAGAATGGGTAATACCTGATGGTATTGAAGAACCACAAATACAAAATACTAGAATAAGAGAAATAATAAGAGAAGGACCAGATATTAGAATTAGGATGAATAGATCCCAATCATTAAGAATTCCTGATAATGTTGAAACTATTAGTCATAGAAATTCTATAGATAACTCATCAATAGGAAATATGGATAATATTGTAGGAATTGACAACAGAAGGCCACATATAGCCACTGCTGTATACAAATCACCTTCAGAATTTGATCCAATGGAATCACAAGTTTTATCAGTAATTATTAAGGAAGAACCATTTGAGATTGATAAAGAATGGATAAGACAAGATTTTAATGCTGATTATAATAAACTACTAAGAGATTGGTATTTTACTAACTATTCAGAAAATGAAGTTATTAGATTAAGAGAACTATTCTATGATTTTATGAAAGAAAATAGAATTAGTTTATACTTCTTTGATTGGTATGTTAATTATTACTCTAAATCCGATAAGAAAATATGTCCTTTAACAAAATCAACTGTTGTTTAGAAAACAAGCTCAGGATCAGTAATAGAATCTGAATATCCTTCTAAAGAAACTATCAAAATACCAATTGGAAAAGACCTAGAAGTTGAAGCAACACCCTATAAAGATAGCAATGCAGAAGGAAATATAGAAAAAAGAGATATTAAAAAATTACATCAACAATTAAATTTTACTAATACCATGTTAGATATAATGAAAAATCAATTATGAAGAATGGAAAATATGAAAAAAATCATTAAGGTAGAAAAACCTATAGAAAAACCTATATATAAGTTACAAAGTTTAGATAATATTAGTTTAAAATCTAAAGTAGAAGCAGAAGTTGAAGAACTAAAAGAAAAACTTAGAAGTATTAGTCTAGGAAAATTGACAATTAATACATTACAAAAGGAAGAAGAATTAGAACTAAATAAAATATCCCATAAAAGAGATTATCCTAAAACAAGAAATTATTATTCTAGACCATCACCAGTAGATGTAGACCTTGAAGAGCGAACACAATTAGTGCAAAATAGTTTCACAGGATCAGACTTAGTAGAATGGAACATAGATAGATTAAGTGAACAAACCATCTTAGATCAAATGTGTAATATGACTATGACTGCAACTGCCTATAAAATGAGAAAAGCCTCCGATAAAGAAGCAGCAATTATGATAACTCAAGGATTTACAGGACAATTAAAAGTTTGGTGGGATAATTTTCTCAGTATCCAAGAAAAAGAATTAATTATTAATAGTATTAAATAAGAAGATCAGTCACCAGATGCTACATCCACATTAATATATACCATTATTAAGAACTTTGTAGGAGATCCAAGTACTTTTAAAGATAGGATAGGAACTCAATTAATGAATTTAAGATGTCCAACTATGTCTGATTATAGATGGTATAAAGATGTCTTTATGTCAAAAGTTATGATAAGAGATAATGCACATGCATCTTTCTGGAAAGAAAGATTCGTAGCAGCTTTAACAAAGTTATTCTCTGAACACTACAAAAAAAATGGCTTAAAATGGCGGTTATTTTTGGAAATTACGGCGGTTTGAACCGCCATTATTGCCAAAAATGGCGCCCCCAAGAAACGCCGTTATTCTGGGCGCCATTCTGGTTATTACGGCGGTTTTTAGAAAACCGCCACAATTACCTTGATTAAAACGGCGGTTCAAACCGCCATTATTGCCAAATAAAATGGCACTTTCTGGTTGGTTAAAACGGCGATTTTTAATAGGTTAAAACGGCGGTTCAAACTGCCATTATTTCCAAATAAAATGGCACTTTTTAGTTGGTTAAAACGGCAGTTTTTTGATAGGTTAAAACGGCGGTTCAAACCGCCATTATTTCCAGAGTTAAAACGGCAGTTTAAACCGCCATTTTTATCCTGATAATTTTATTTTGATTGGTTAAAACGGTGTTTTTGAACCGCCATATTTACCCTGACCGCCATTTTTATAGGGTTAAAATAGCATTTCATGTTGTTTAAAATGGCAGTTACAAACCGCCCTTTTTTCCGAATAAAATTTATAATTTTTATCGTTTAAAAGTATAATTTTTACCGTCATTTTACTGCATTGAACAAATAATTTTTTATTAAAAATTCACAATAACAAAAAATCATACTCCATAAACAAAAATCTAAAAAATCAACTCTATTTTAATTACTTTTTTTATTCCAAGTTTATCCAAGTATTATACATTGGTGCTCATCATTTAATTTTCTCTACAAATCAAAACCCCACCAAAATAATAAAGAGCACATCACCTAATTTAGATTTAAAAGCACACACCTAACTTAATACATTTACACCAACCATGGTCAAGAAAATCATGGGTACACACTCATTTTCATTAACAATTTCAAGGCCGTAAATCTTAATTTCCAAAACTTCATTGCAAATTTGGCCCATTGAGTTGTAGAATGACAATAGATCAGATAATTGTTCCACAAACATTTTTTCCATAACCTTTCTTGCCAATTTCTCTCTTTCTTGATTCAGCTTCAGTCTCTCTATATATGACCCTGCATTCCTCACTGTTGCACCCATTTGCTTTAGCCTTTTCTCTTGTTATACCTTCAATGCTGTGTTTGACTGCAAATTAATTTTTCAACATAAATTAATACACACTCTACTGTATATAATTTCAATTTAAAAAATATTTAAAAAATTATGGCATCCCACATACAATTGCTTATTAAGTGATTTTACCTGGAGTCGTTCCAAACGTTGTTGTAAAGAAACTTAGGAATACAAGAGTTGCATTGAGGAGGGATGCCACAGCAACACCATCGCAAATCTGTAATCACTGAACTAGTTTGGCCACTTCCATTATTTGAGATGCCAAAGGAATGTCACAAACAAAATTTTAGCTTGTAGGATAGTAATTATAGATACCTGATTCTTTTAGCTTATTCCAACAATGTCCATAGCTCTTCTAGTGGAAACATACTCGTTAGCATCGCTTATATCAGCCAGTTCAAAACATTTTGACTGATTAAGGTAATGAAATGTTTTAGATGTCCTAATTTGTATTTCTCAACTTCCTGTTAGCAGAAGAAATTGCAACGAGTTTACATAATTAAGCGAATCATAGCAACTATAAGTAGATTAAGTGTGGCGCAAGTTACCTCCTGCAGTGCAGCACAGAGAAGATAGAAGCAGTGGTAATTGCGTTCAGGATCATTTACTTGACAAACCCTAGATCTTTCTAAAAGGTATGTTCTAATGGCTGCTCCTGAGATTCTTCCATTCTTATCAAATTGGATCTCAACGAATTTACCAAACGGACTCGAATTGTTGTTCCTCATAGTTTTAGCATTTCCAAAGGCTTCTAAAATTGGATTTGACTGCACTTAGATCCAGTTTATTCAAAAACCCCAAATGAATCAAAATTCAAACATAAAAAAGAAAAAGAAAAAACGAGTGGTTTATTTGCATCGTACTTCAAGAACTTGCTGTTCAACTGTTCTTCCTTTGGTGTCAGCTCTTCCTCCTAAATAAGCAAGGTAGCGCATAAGCATTCTTGTAGTTTCAGTTTTACCGGCTCCGCTCTCTCCACTGACAAGAATTGAATTACTTTTTCCTTTGTTAATCATAGCCCCGATTGATAACAAATTCATGAAATCACCACCGAATTAAACAGAATATAAATCGAATTGTGATGATTAATTAGGTATGTAACATACCTGTAAGCAACATCAGCAACTGCAAATACATGAGGGCTTAATTCACCAAACGGTGCTCCCTTGTGCGAAAAATAGAAAAATGACCTGCCGATCTGGAACGAAAGGGAGGCACTGAGGATTTTGGTGGAGAAGACACAGAACGGAAAGGAGGAAGCTAGAGGATATCGTCACTGGAGGAGAAGTCGCCGGAAAAGGTCGCGACCGGAGGAGATGTCACCGAAGGAGATCGCCGCTGGAGGATGTGTCGTCGGAGAAGACCGTCACTGGAGGAGATATCGCCGAAGAAGATCGTTGTTGGAGGATATCGTCACAGGAGGCGAATGCAAAAGGAGATCGCCGCTAGAGAAGCTATCGCTGGAAGAGATGTCACCGGAGAAGATCGTTCGTTGGAGAACGCAAGATGTCATACCTTCGTTTCAGAGAATGCCGCTGAGAAGATCGTCGGAGAATGCCGCTGAGAAGATCGTCACCGGAGCAGTCATTGGAGCAGTCGCTGGAGAAGATCGTAACACAGATCGTCGTTTCGGGTTTCAGTCCTTGGAGAGCGCTACTGCGAAGATCGCTAGAGCAGCTTCACTTTTTTAGGGTTTTACTTTCACCAGATCAGCCCGGTTTTCCTTGGTTTTGAACCTTTTTTTTAAATAATGACTTCAATACTGGCGGTTGAAAACTGCCGAAATCACCAAAAAAAGTGCCATTTAAAAACTTAATTATGGCAACATCATAAAATGCCATAATACCCGAATATTATGACGGTTCTAAAGAACCGCAATAATATAAATGCCATTTTAAATTCTTTTTTTTGTAGTGGAAAAAGTATTACAAAAACTACAAACACAGTTTGGGATCCAGATTCCCTATAACTCATTAACCTTTGGACAATTGCATAATATAATAGTACAAACAGGTATAGAAGTATGCATAGATACCAAGATACAACAGAAAATAAAATAAGAAAGTATCACGGGGAAAAGAGAGCTTGGCACTTTCTGTTATCAATATGGAATAACTCCTGAAAAAGCACCTAGTGGACAGCATAAAATTAAAAAGAAAAAATTTTATAAAAAACCTAAATATAATATAGACAAACCCCTTTATTATGAACAGAAATATTATAAAAAATTTCATAAAACTCCTAAAAGAAAACCTAAATCTTCTAATAAGAAAAAACAAGTAACATGTTGAAAATGTAAAAAGAGATTAAACAAACTTTGATAGTAATATTAATCAATTCAGAATCAGAAGAAGAATCAATTTCTGAGGATTCTTCTGAAACTGAAGACTATTTTGTACAACAATTAGACCTTATGTCAGAAGAAGAAAGCTCAGAAGGAAATAGTGGAAAAGAGGAACAGAATAATTGTTTAGAAATAGGATTATGTAACTGTAGAAATTGTGAAAAAACTGTAAATGTTTTAACTAGAGAACAAACCTCTACACTGGTCAAAATAATAGACAAATTAGAAGATACTCCATTAAGAGATGAATTCATAAGGCAATTAGCTGAATTAGTTAAAAAAGAAGAAGAAAGTAAGCAAAAAATAAGACCAATAGAAATAAAAGAAATTTATAGTCGTTTTAAAAACCCACAAGAAGAAGTTTCCCTTAATTCTCTCAAAGAAGAGATAAAAAAGTTAAAAAGAGAAGTTTCAGAATTAAAGCAACAAAATATCAATATGGACTATAGATTAGTAAAAATAGAAGGAGAAAATATAATAAAAATCCAAGAACAAACTTTGAAAAATAATGTTAAAAAAACACAGGAAATTAGTAACATAACAATTTCTGAGAATTATATTAACCTGAGTACAGAAAATTACATAAATATACTAACTTTATTAGTAAGCCAAAAGTAGTTTACTACGATAACCTTAATAGTGGGAGAAGAAAATTTTGATTTTATAGCTATGGTAGATTCAGAAGCTGATGTCAATTGTATACAAGAAGGATTAATACCTACAAAATATTATGAAAAAACTACAGAAAGAGTCCTAATGGCAGAAAATGATAAAATGACTATAGACTATAAGTTATCTAAAGCAAAAATTTGTAAAAATAGAGTATGCTTTGCCACTACATTCTTTTTGGCAAGGAATATATCTCATCAAGTTATATTAGGAAATCCTTTTACTTTATTATTATATCCCTTTAATGTCGACATCGATGGAATAACTTGTACACGAATCCCCAATCATCCTGTTTATTTTGAATTTCTCACTAGACCAAAGCAACATGAGCTCCATATGTTACAACACCTATCTACACAAGTTAGTGTTATGGAAACAGAAGCAAAACAAATTAATTGTTTGAGCCAAGAAAAAATTTTACAACATCTACCACTCCAAATTAATATTATAGAAAGAAAGACAAGACAAATTAACTATTTAAACCAGGAAGTTACACATAAAAGAATAGAGGAACAATTACAAACTCCAGAAATACAAGATCAAATAAAAGCAATTGAAGAAAAAATTAAGAAAGAATTATGTAGTCTAAACCCCACAGCTTTTTAGCATAGAAAATTATATGAAATATCTTTACCATATGAAGATGGATTTAATGAAAAAATATACCAACAAAGGCAAAATCAATACATATGAACAAATAGTATCTAGAATATTGTAAAAAAGAAATACTTGAAAGCTCAAAAAATCTCTCTACTTTTATATCTTCTTACTCCATATAATCTCCAAATATTTGTAATCATCTTCAAGAATTGTATCAACTTTATAAGGAATAAGAGTACAAGTCCATCTTTATAAGTCTACTATCTTTCTTTTCTTTATTGTTATTTCTATTCTTATAACATGAAAAAGTTTCATAAAATGCTTAAATCTTTAAAACTAGTTAGAAGAAACATGAAAATAAGAGTAATGGCAATAAGAAGAAAAATAGGAGAATTAATAACTGAATCTTCAAACTTAACAATAGAAATAAAGAAGATAAATAAGAAAATAATCAAGACCAAAAGGTTGCTACAACAAATTAAAACCATAAAATCAGTAAAAACCATTAAGAAAAGCATTAAGAATAAACGTATTCATCATGTTAGAAGAATGAATTATCTTCATGTGCAAAATATGATACGATTTTATGATATTCAATCAAGAATACAAGCCCTTAGATCTTTACAAATGGATTCTGAACTTTTACAAGATCCTTCTTTACAAGTACAAACTCAACCCATACAAGCCCAACCTTTACAAGTGGTATCAGAGCCAGATTTAAGGTTTAGGGTTTAAGGTATCTGATAACATTTATATATATATATAAATAAATAATACATTTATATATTTCTTTTTAGTTTATTATTTTTCTATCACATAACATATTTATTATTATATTTCAAATTTAGAGTTTTCTTGATCTAACATTGCAGTGAAAGAATGGCAATATAATAAAGTGGAGAAAAAAAAAAGTAATATCATGTCAAAAAATTTTTTTAAATCATAGTTGTAATTTATGATTGAAATCGTAATTTAAATATTTTAAACGGGTTAATTTTATTTAGAGAATTTATAATTCAAACATAATTTTTATATACTTAATAGCTACATTCGAGTTAATACATTTAATATTATATTTAAAAAAACACGAACAATGCACATCATATTATTTATTTATTAATTAAATTATTACAATTCAAATTAATTTTAATAGAATAATTTAAAGGGTAAAAAACAAAAATAAGCCAAGGGAGAAAATAATTTACGTGAATAAGCCAAAACGAAAATTGCTTCATGAATCCACCAATGCACGTTTATATGTAGTTCGAACCAGCTTGGTTCGAACTCCATTTCTACATAATTCGAACCAGCTTGGTTCGAATTATACACAAACACATGCACATACATAATTCGAACCAGCTTGGTTCGAATTACAGACACAATAATTCATGGTATAATTCGAATTATGCTGTTAAAAAATTAATAATTTATTAAAAAAAATTATTAAAAAATATATATTTTTATTTCATACGTTAAAAAAAACATAACAAAATATTTAATTACGAGACTTCTTTAAAATATTAATGAGCTATCAATTCGAATTCCATACAATACTTTTCTGTCCATTTTTAATAGTTTATGAATATCTTTTAATAAATTTTTTTAAATTATACTACAAAAAATATTTTATCCTATGCAAAACAATTTAAAAAATGGCTTAAAAAATGTTAGGAGTACTATAAAAATTTGTAATGTTATAATAACTTAGGTAAATACATACATGTACTCAAATTTTAAATAAAATACTCTACATAGTCAATAATAATTTAGAAATGAAAGAAAATATTTTATTCCATACAAAATAATTAAAAAATATATTTTATTCTATACAAAATAATTTTAAAAAATGGCTTAAAAGATGTTATGAGTACTATAAAAGTTTATAATATTCTAGTGATTTAGGTAAATATATGATAAAAATATTTTTTCTTTAATATCTAAATTATTAGTGGCTATGTGGAGTATTTCTTTAATGTCCTAAGTCATTAGGACATTAAAAATTTTTATAGTACTTCTAACATCTTTTAAGCCATTTTTTAAATTATTTTGGATAGAATAAAATATTTTTTTGTGGTATAATTTAAATAAATTTATTAAAAAATATTCATGAGCTATCAAGAATGGGCAGAAGAGTATTGTATAGAATTCAAATTGCTCACCATATAATTTGAATCAGAGTAATTCAAACTTTCCTATGCGTAATTCGAATCATGTAATATCTCACCATATAATTTAAATAATTTTATTAAAAAATTATCATGAATATTTTTTAATAAATTTATTTAAATTATACCATAAAAAAATATTTTATTCTATGCAAAATAATTTAAAAAATGGCTTAAAAGATGTTAGAAGTACTATAAAAATTTGTAATGTCCTAATGACTTAAGACATTAAAGAAATACTCCACATAGTCACTAATAATTTAGAAATTAAAGAAAAAATATTTTTATCATGTATTTACCTAAATCACTAGAATATTACAAACTTTTATAGTACTCATAACATCTTTTAAGCCATTTTTTAAAATTATTTTGTATAGAATAAAATATATTTTTTAATTATTTTGTATGGAATAAAATATTTTCTTTCATTTCTAAATTATTATTGACTATGTAGAGTATTTTATTTAAAATTTGAGTACATGCATGTATTTACCTAAGTTATTATAACATTACAAATTTTTGTAGTACTCCTAACATTTTTTAAGCCATTTTTTTTAAATTGTTTTGCATAGGATAAAATATTTTTTGTAGTATAATTTAAAAAAATTTATTAAAAAAATTTATTAAAAAATATTCATGAACTATTAAAAATGGACAGAAAAGTATTGTATGGAATTTGAATTGATAGCTCATTAATATTTTAAAGAAGTCTCGTAATTAAATATTTTGTTAGCTTTTTTTTAACGTATGAAATAAAAATATATATTTTTTTAATTTTTAAATTATTAATTTTTTTAATAAATTTTTTAATAAATTTTTTTAACAGTATAATTCGAATTATACCATAAATTATTGTGTCTGTAATTCGAACCAAGCTGGTTCGAATTAGTGTGTGCGTGTGTTTGTGTATAATTCGAACCAAGCTGGTTCGAATTATGTAGAAATGGAGTTCGAACCAAACTGGTTCGAACTACATATAAACGTGCATTGGTGGATTCATGAAGCAATTTTTGTTTTGGCTTATTTACGTAAATTATTTTCTCCCTTGGCTTATTTTTGTTTTTTACCCTAATTTAAAATTATAATTTAAATTTTATCACGTGCATGGCACGGGTTATTACACTTGTTCTTTCTTACAATCTAGATGTGCAAACGGGTCCAGAAGTGGGTTTGTATTGGTTTGGGACTGCATCCAAAGTCTATGACTCATGCAATGGTTACTTGTGGTTGTATAAGCAGCTTTTTAGTTGGGAAGAGCGAGAGAATTGGCTTTGACGCCAGCTTGTTTCTGAAAAATACAACTTTTTTACTTAGTTGTGTCTTAAGGAGACCCTTCCTACTACAAGTTTTCGTTTTAAAAGAGGGATGTCGTCATCGGATATGTGCTTAAGATGTCTTTCTAGTCATTTTACATTGTATTCGAGATTGTCCAAAAGCTCAGCTTGTATGGCATAGGTTGGGTTTCTTGTCATCCTTGTATCATAGCAGAGAGCATCCGTTCAGGTTCTTTTGGGGACTTCGATAAATATAGCGAATAAGGAATAATGACATCTTTAATTCTCATAAGACTTGACCTCTAAAAAAAGTGATTTGTCTGGCTTTAGCTACAGAAAAAGAGCTTATGAGTGTTTTTGAATTACAACGTATGTCACTCCCTTATATTTTAAGTGGTTTTTGGAATCCTCCATCTATAGATACTTTTAAGATTAATTATGATGCTAATTATCCTTATTCTGGTAATAGTGTTGGTTTTGCTTGTGTTATCCAAGATTGTAAATTGTCACAAGTGTTGTCAAAAAAAGTGTTTGAAAATGATTGAGGATAATAGTATTTTTCAAAAGGAATTGTTTGTTATTTGGAGATGTTATCTCTTAGTTTAGAATATGAATCTGTTATTTGAGAGATAGATTGTATGGAGGCGTTTAACCTTATTATTAATCATCAAAATGATTTTAGATTTATTGATCGGTTAGTGCTCAAAATAAAAAATATTATACATTAGAATTAGAATTGGCGAATTGATTTTTATTTGATTATAAGATACAAACACTATAGATACTCTGTTTAAGGAATTGATTTTTATTTGATTATAAGATACAAACACTATAGATACTCTGTTTAAGCAATTCTTCGCTTTTGTTTTCTTTCTTATCTTTTGTTTAATTTTTTAAGTCACAAAAAAAGTATTAAAAAATTAATTTATATTTTTCATACTAATAAATATCAAAATATAACGATTTATTTAAAAATAATTTATATTTTATATATATTTATATTTCATGTCTTATATAAAAAATTTTAAAATTCGTGTATCAATATATACCGTTTGTGTCGTGTTCCGAATCCGTAGAAATACCGTTTGTGTCGTGTTCCGTCGTGTTCCGAATCCGTAGAAAGGCATCGTAAAATATAGAAGATCTTATTAACACCCTACTATTATAGTCTATAAACACTAAACACGAATGCAGTGATATCTGTTTCCTAATTTTAAAGAGGGGAAGGGGGGAATCTCGATATAATAGTAGGCTTATATAAATAGAACAGCAAAGTAAACTCTCATTCAATAACATAATGACTCTTATCTTACATAAATATGATTCATAGCTTTCTTAAAACACACCAAATAAAGAAAATGGAAACTAATAATAATCCTATAATCTCCACCTCCTAACCAAAAGCATGGAGGAGATATGCATAAAAAAAATCCCCTAACTTCCCTCTAATAGCATCCAAGAAGGCCTGGATTCAGAAAAAACAGAAATCCAAGACCCATGGAGGAATACACACACTATTGTGTGACTTCATCTTCAATGATTATCCCCATTCTCAACCTCGCATACTATAATGAGATAGTACACACTGTACAAGGGATGAAGAAGTTACATGGAGGAACACACTACTGTGTGCCTTCATCTTCAATGATTATCCTCATTCTCAATATCACAGGCTATATATATTACACACTGTACAAGGGATGATGAAGTTACATGGGGTTCTTTTGCTTAAACTGGCCCCACACCTATCATCTCCCAGAAGTGGCCAAGGTTCTGTCTTTGGAGACATCAGAATTTGCTGTGAATGAGGGTAAAGGGAGGGGCTTTAAACTGGGTGCAGCAGGTTGAACTGGTTTCGGTTTTGGTTTTGGGGTGTATGTGAAGGTGAGTTCTTTGTTGGCAGCAAGTGCTAGAAGTTCTTTCTCTTCTAACCCTTTTGTTGGCTCCAAGCTACATCTTTCTGGGGTGTGTTTAGCTAATGCATCTCTGAACTTCTTGATCTGCAGTTTGATAAAAATAAACTGAGTGAGTTTGAAATTTGAATGCTGTTTAATTATTATGTTCCCTACCATTTAAGCCAACAAAGAAAATGAACAAATCCATCAGGAAATACATGAATTAAACATCTATAATTAATCTCACGTATAAAAATACATCTAATATTATGTATTTATTTCAGAGGTAATTAATGAATGTAAAATAAGACAACTTTGGATTGATTTGGACTAGTTTTTATTGTCTCCCAAACATTTCTAAATATTCAATACTTGGTCTCACGTTAACATTATTCCTCAAATCAAACAGTCATAGCTCATAATCTTATCCAATACCATATTAGGCAATAAAGGGAACAAGGTAATCAAACTCTACTTAGACTGCAAAAACACAACTCTACAGTTTTAAGAGTTTAATTGTGAACTGTAAACTCATCGTTAACGAGTTAACATTGAAAAGGGGAACAATACAATAATGACCATGGCTTATGCTAAAGATTTCAAACATGCACAATATGAATTAATCAAACAAGGAAAGTTAACAAGTATTTGATCACATATGGAACAAGATTGAGATTGACAAGAGAATGCTGCACTAACCGTAGCATTGGTACAGCTAAACTGGCATAAACGACCTTCAGCTCCTCTATAGAAGCGGAAGAAGGGAAGAACATGGACATTGAGGCTATAACACATGGATCTATGATCCTCATAGTTCACCTGAAGGAACTGAATATCAGGATTCATCTCAGCCAATTGACATATCTGCAATACCACAACCAAAAAGTAACACTAAACATCAGCAACATTCCAAATTAGCCAAATATAAGAGTCATGAACAAAGATAGGGCTTAATACATACGGGATTGAGTCTGAACTGTTGATGGCAGAGTCAACAGTTTCAGATCTAGTCTCTCACACAAGAGAATATACATAACTACTCATATAAGGAACGTGAATTCAACCATTAGGGACCAAAAAACCACTTAAAAAAAAAACATTTTTCATATTTTGTAAAAATTTATAAAATAATCAACCCAACCCCCCCCCCCAACCCACAAAAAATGAAACACCCCCCCCCCCCCTAAATTGATAATTATTTCTTTAAAAATCTGAAACAAAGCACCCAAAATTTGAAACAGTTATTCTCCCTAACCCTAATCTCTATAAATATAAGCCAAAAGAGAAGGGGGTTGTTTGTGAAGAATTTATATACCTTAGGATGAAGGGCTTTGCAGCCACCACAACCAGGAGAGAAGAAATCAACAATAACAAGCTTGTCCCCTGCGTTCAATAGTGAATTCACAAGGTCCTCTGCGGAAGTCACTTCCCTCATGTTCGGTTGAATCCCTTTCTCCCACCATTTCTGAACCTTACCAATTCTACCAGTCATCTGACAAAAAAAAATTAAAAATTAACAAAGAGAATTGGAAGAAATAGGATACTATTTCATGAAAAATTAAGTAAATCCCTAATGTCCAGAGAAAAGAAGGGGCCTTTTCTCAAATTCAAGCAAAAAGTATATTTTAAAAACAAAAAATTAATTTTAACCAACCTGAGACACGATAGAAGGTCGAAGCTGCGAACTAACCCTGTCAGGCGATGATGCTCTATTCACACGAAATAAGAGCTTGTTGCCATGAAAATCAGATGAAAGACTTGAAGATCTGAGCACCTGTGATTTCATCTTCAAAGAAGGGAATCTCTTCAAACCATAACCAAAGCTATAACTCTTAGGAACGACAGAAACCCTAGGATTATGATGATGTTGTGTATCCCCATGCCATGAAGAAATCAAGCTCGTCTTGGTCAAAAGCTCGGCCATTTTTTCTTTATCTCCGTTTGAAATTTCTTCAGAACTTCAGAAATTCTCCGTTCAGATTCAATATTTTATCTTCGGATTTTCTCGAGAAAATTTAGATGGAAAAGGAAGAAAAAGAAAAAAAAACGGCGACAGAGAAGGGATTGAAAAGAAGAAGCTTTATTGAAAAGCAACGTCAAACAAACGTGAGAAGTGGGATAAAAGATAAAAGTTGTTTGAAATGGTAAATGGAAGTATTAGAAAAGCAATATATAACATAGGAAACATATCAAATGTACCGGGAGTATCAGTGCACTAATTATTTTAACCGTTAATTTAAATTATAAAATATATATATAATATATTAATTAAAATCAACGGTTAAAATAATTAGTACATCAGTACTCTCTGGTACACTTGAAATGTTTCCTATAACATATTAAGTTATGCTTCGTTTCATTACCAAAAAAAACATATTATGTTATTAATAAACAAATGAGTTCTCTTAGCCAATGAAATATTTGTACAATATGTACAGTTAATTTTGGAGTTCATCAAAAATTGAATTTTTAACTTTTCGAATCTATAAGTAACACTAATGGTTATATCTCTAATACTGAATTAGACCTCCCTAAATTTTCATAGTACACATTGTACAGATATTCTATTAGTTCTTTATATTTTTTTTAATATACTTTCTCTAAACAAATAACAAAAATATATTTTTTACAAAAACAATAATGGCGATTATTCTGGTATTTTTAAAGGATTTACCTAACAATTATATATTATTTTATTACGTAATAAATTTTAACGCATAAAATATTTTTTTATATTTTTATTTAAATATATAATATTAATTTGAATTAAACTCTAAATTAATTTATTGTATTATTTTTATATTAAGAGACTATAAAATTTGAAAATACTTGGGTAACTTTAGAAAAATTTAATTTAGATTGTAAAAATTTATTTTTATGAAAATTTTAATTATGTGCAAATAAAAAACTGAAGCCTCTAAAACCTAGTAATGGCTAAAGGGTAAGATTATAAAACAGATAATGTTGAATTATTGCGTGGATTGGATTGAACTTCGAGGTTTTGATGGGGTCGTCGGTAGGATCGGATGGTGTGGATTGATCAGTTTGGACACGTATTGATTTCTTGTGGCCCCGTGGTGGGACGCAATTCTATACTACAAGAGTAAGTAATTTACATTTATTTAAGGTTTGGTGGGGACCATTGTATGTGGTGAAAGGTCGCAGGCTGCAACACGTTTCATAATCGTTGTGATGGGTTTTGAAATCATTGAATTAGTGCTTTTGGATAAGGCCACCCGCCAGCTTCTTTGTTTGCCACCTCATTGTGACTCGGAAGTCAGAAAGCACAATTTTTTTTTTTTTAAAGATGAAGAATGTTAGGAGCAGTAATTTTGGTGTTTTGTAATCGTCAATTAGCTATTAATAGTATTTTTAATGATGTAAGAAATCACTCACATTTATTTTGATGATTAAATACTGGCCAAAAAATACAAAAATTATTGACCCCTAGACTTTTCCTTTTAAGATTTATATAATATGTATCCTCAAGGCTCAAGCTATGGTATAAGAATTTTTTTTTAAAATAAAATAAAAAAATTATTATTTCTTTAAATATAATTTTTAAATTTTAAATTTTTTAAATTAATTTTTTTTGTTTAAAGTAAGTTTGTCTACTTCGACAAACTCTATAAAAAATTATAGAGTTCGTCTTATCTGCTTTCGAACTCCATTCAAATTTTTAAAAAACCTACGCTTTCAAATAGTATATAAAAAGAGTACACAAAAATATACGGCAACAAATATGGTTTTTTTAAGGATTTTTTAATTATAAATTTAAAAAAACAAGTCATATTTAACAATGATGAATATATCAGATTGAGTTTAAAAAGTTAACCATGGTAACCATTATCATCGTCTCCAACGTATATGAGAGTACACAAGAGTACACAGGAATAAGTCGTATTTTATTTTTGAGAAATAGTTATTTTTTTTAATTTATAATTAAAAAAATCCTTGTCAAGGGCTTATTCGGTGTACCTGTATATTTTTAGAGACAATGATAATGGTTGTCATTGTTAAATATGGCTTGTGTTCATGCACTGGCCCACAATTTAGCCAAGCCCAAAATGAATAAAGCCCAACACACAGACATCGTCCGATCTACCCCTACCCGACCTCATAGAGGTCGGACACAGCAACATGAATTCGGTCCCACTTGTCTAAATAAGCAACGGACTCCTAAGATATTTCCTATTTATCTAGAAGGAATATCTCAACAACTCCCAAAATAAAGGGAACGATTATCCACCAACAAAAGTGCAACTACTCCAAAAGGTGGTTATCTACTCTATTATAAATACATTGACACACCTCAGGTATATTCACGTTCTAATCTACTAAAAACCTGCTACAGCCCTTGGTGACTTAAGCATTGGAGTCTCTTACAGGTACCACCCCCCACCTCCTCACGAGGAACTTGGACAGGCGGCCCCTTGACATCAACAAGTCGGATGCTGCCATACAAAGGGATCTGGACCTTACGTTCAGGTCCAAATCAACGTTTCAAGTAACTCTTGGAACATTGGCGCCGTTGTCGAGGACCTGGAGCTCAATCCTTGATAATGGTGGATGATCAACATCTAGAAGGATGAATTGCGTCTAACTTCAGATAAAGAAATGGAGACCCCTTGGAAAACGAGTTAGAACGATGAAGATAATCGGAGAGCCAACTCCGAAAAGAGCTGCACAACAGAAGAGAGATTGAAGATAAACTAAGAAAACTGGAATCCGAGCCAAGGGAAAAAGAAAGTCGAGATGACAAAGACTTAGTCTTCATTGGAGGGGACGATCTTTTCTCTAAAGAGGTCATGCATGCAAAAGTCCCAAGAAATTTCCAACCTCCCAACATGGATTCCTATGATGGATCTACTGATCCACATAATCATCTCAGCAACTTCAAAAAAGTCTACTAGATCGGAGAAGACGGTACAAAATCTTACCTCTTTTAGAGCTCACGAAGAAAAGTCCGACCTCTTTTAAAGGTTTGACTCTACATTGAGGTCGAAAACTCCAAGCGAACAAAAGAAATTCCGATCTCTTTTAGAGCTCACAGAAAAAAATTCGACCTCTATTAAAGGTTGGACTCTACTATGAGGTCAAAAACCTCCAAACTGACAAAAAATAAATCCGACCTCTTTTTGGAGTGTGAAAAAATCCGACCTCTTTCATGATCAACTCTACAATGAGGTCGAAAACTTCAAAGCTTACCAGAAAGAAATTCCGACTTCTTTTAAAAGTCAGATTCTACAATAAGGTTGAGAACCTCTAAGGATACGAAAGAAATTCCGACCTCTTAGAGCTTACGAAGAAAAATTCGACTTCTTTTAAAGATCAGACTCTACAATGAGGTTGAAAACCTCCAAGCTTACAAAGAAAATTCGACCTCTTTCCAAGCTTAAACAAAAAAATCCGACTTCTTCTAAGGATCTGTGCTTATGAAGAAAATCTGACCTCTTCTGAGGATTTAAGTCTACAAATAAAAATCCGACCTCGTTTATAGCTTATGAAGCAAATCCGATCTCTTTTAAGCGTCAGACTACAATGAGGTTGAAAATCTCTGAGCTTATAAAGAAAAATCCAACCTCTTTCTGGAGATATGACTTCTATTGGAGCAAGATTCCAAGCAAAAAATGGCCATAAGAAGGTCATACGAAGAAGTTTCTCAACTGGTGACCTCATCCTGACCCAAAATGACATCGAACCAAAATTGGATTAAGAAAAGCTGACAACAAAATGAAAAGATCCCAACAAAATCACTTAAGACTTGGAAAAGAACTACTACAACATATCCGACTTTACAGAAGTATTCCAAACCCTAAGGCAGCACGGGATGAGGCTATATTCCACAAAGTGCACCTTCACCCTAGAAGCAGAGAAATTCCTGGGGTTCATGCTCACCCAAAGGAGACATTGAAGCTAACCCGACTTGCTTGAATGGAGGTTCAACAATTAAATAGTATACTTACAGCTCTAGCTTCGTGCTACTACGAAAGAGTTACAATTTCATATGGACCCAGGAATTTGAATAAGTCTTTCAAAGAATTCATACAATTCTTACCCGACCTGAAACGGGAGAATGGCCCATTCTATATTTAGCTGTGGCCGATAAAGCAATAGCCTCTGCTTTATTCAGAAAAGATTACGATGGGCAAAAGCTCGCCTACTTCACCAATAAGGTACTACAAAGAGCTTAGCTCAATTATTAGAAAATTGAGCAAGTTGCATATGCTTTGGTCTTGATATCCTAGAGATTGTGACTCCACTTTCAAGCTTAAACCATCAAAGCCCGAACTAATCAACCCATGAATCATATCATTCAAAAAATGGATAGTGCAGAACAAATGCTATAGTGGGATATGGAGCAATCCAAGTTCAATTTGTAGTACGAAACTCAGACGGTCATCAAGTCGCATTACTTGGCTAACTTTCTTGCGAAAAGAACAAAAAGGGAGCTCCACGACTAAGAGATGAATCATCAAATAAAGCTGATAGTGGGGGTAGGGATCATCCCCAAGAATGAAGAAGGAAAGGTCAGGCATAAAAGCCAAGAGCATAATGGCTGAGCTGATACCCTCTCAAAGCTAGTCAGTACAAAGCCCGGGACAATGATAAAATCCTAATCCAAGAAATACTACAGTCACTTTCAATATCAAAAGAAGTTAACAAGACATATATCCTCACAATTTAGGGATAGATAACTCCAATCGTTGAATATATCAAGTTCGACATCCTTCCTCAAGAATAAAGGACGGCAAGGAGATTAATGAAAAAGCTCAGCACTACATCTTAGTTTGTAATATTTTCTATAAAAGAGGGATCTCAACACCTCTATCAAAATGTGTCCCGACATCAAATACAAGAGGTTCTAGATGAAACCCAAAGTGAAATCTGTGGAATTCATCTGGGGGCAAGTCACAGGCGAAAAGGTGTTACAAGCTAGCTTCTACTGACACACTTTTCAGAACTCACACAAATACTATAAGCATATAGAATGACTCAAACCACCACTGAAGAATCTCCCTTTGACATGCATATGGCACAGAAGCTATGATTTCTATTGACATAAATAAAGAAAAATTAAGGGCAACATTCTACAATAAAGTTGGAACACTAAAGAAGAGCTCGACCTCATTTCAGAAATTCGAGAGCGAAGTCAGATAAGAAAAGAGATTTTGAGACAAAGGATGTCTATAAGATTCGCCACAAACGACCTCATCCTGATAAGAAATAATATCGGGTTACAGAGGTCGGGCGAAGAAAATCTAACAGCAAACTGGATACGACCCTACAAGATTATTGATGTCTTAGAAAAGGACTACTACAAAGTATCCGACCTCAAAGGTGACAAACTGCCTAGGTACGACACACCTCCAACATAAGGAGGTAATACAATTTCTTATGGAAACTGATTTTCTACAATTAAAACACACCAATTGAAGCTCGACAAACTGCGAAAATCACGGGTCGATCCTATAGAAGTCACCCGGATGAAGCAACGAGGAATCAATTGGTGGAAAGAAGTTACATACGCGAATTGGAAAAAAACACCTCGAAATAGCTCAAGCCAAACGGGTTGAAAAAGTTGTGTTTAGAATAAGTCGCAAAAGTAACTTAACTAAATATACCCCTCGAGGCATAAATACGATTTAACAACTCGACCCACACGAGTAACAAATGAATCGTACAAAATTTCAATCCCACAATCTCATCTCTACAAGTTCTAAAAATAAACAACCTAGTCATATAAAATGGAACAATTTCACAAAAACAAGTTGTCCAAAGAAAACTTGTTCTAGCATCCACAACAACATAAGGACAACTCGGATTAAACGAGTTGTGCCAGCCAACCATATTTTCAACGAACTTGTGTCAAGCATAAGTCGTGTCTATCTAAAAGCAAAGCTTTAAAAATAATTTGTAGCAAAACAAATTATTAAAGCAGAGCATTAAAAAGTGATTTGTATCAAAATGAATCGCTAAAGTAAAATCAAAACAATCCTTTAACCAAACAACTCGTACAAAAAAAGGAGTTGCAAAGGAAAAAAAGGATTGTAAACATTTCTAACAAAATTGAAAAAAATCCTCTAATTAAAATAACTCGGGTAAAACGAGCTGTATCATACACAAGGATAAAACACTTGTAAAAACTAGAAAGGGAAGGGAATAAGCATATAATCCCTTCACTTAAGGCACCAATTTATGCTCGACAAAGCGCAAAAATCACGAGCTGACCTTTTTAATGGTCGCTTGGATAAAGCGACGAGGTTCAAATTGGTGTCCAATGGTTATAATACGGCTTGATGATTTGAAACAACTCAAGCTCATGAGTTAAATAAAATCAAGTAAAAAATAACCATATGATCTAAGCAATTTGTATTAAAACAAATCACACAAAATAACTTGATATATAACGAGTTGTGCTTCATTCGATAATCCAATTCGCTTGATTGCTCGAGTCCAACTTCATAAAGCTCAACCTCGAACAGGGACACGATGGATAAAACAACAAAGTTCGATAGCTACAAAGATGATCTGATACTTTAAAAGGCCTCAAAGTAAACAAGTTGAAAAACAAGTTGTGAAGTCCTAAAAACAACTCGAACTAAACGAATTGCATGAAATCAGATCAAGAAATAGCCATGTTTTAAGTAAACGATTTGTATCAAACCAAGTAGTAAGAAATCAGAACTATAAGTTTCAAAAATAATTTGCATTAAAACAAGTTATTAAGTCACAAAACGACTCGAACTAAACGAGTTGCATGAAATCTGATCAAGAAATAATCATGTCTCAAAATAAGCAATTTGTACCAAAAATAAAGTCATGCAACAAATCTACAATCTTCAAAATAACTCGGTATAAAACGAGTTGTACAAAATCAGAATAAGCTTAAAAAACGTGATTTGTATTAAAACAAGTCATGCATCCTCAAAACAACTCGAACTGAACGAGTTGAACAAAATTAGGACAAGAAATATTCTCTGGTTAATCAAGATGTGCTAAAACCAGTCATACAGAGCCTACAAGCCGTAAATAACTCGAAAAGAACGAGTTGTACAAATCGGTTCTAGAAAAAAGACTTAGCCAAAAAAAAGTCAAATAAAAAGAGTAAGTCGCACAGAATGTGAAAACGATTGGTAATATCAGGTCACCAAACGATAACTTTTTAGTAAGTAATAACTACACTGCAACAAAATGATAACACACGGAAAAGCATACAAATAGTTAAGAGTAATGTTACGAAAATGTTACATTATTCAAACCATGTTGAGTCGACCAACCTCCTTGACTTCAGACCTCAAAACTACTAAACAATTTCTCCACAGTTCAACATTTTGACTTGGTCATCTAATTGCTCCAGTCAGACTTTGTAAAAGCCCGACCTTGAGCAGGGGCACTGTTCATGCACTGGCCCACAATTTAGTCAAGCCCAAAATGAATAAATCCCAACATACAGACATCGTCCAATCTACCCCTACCCGACCTCATAGAGTTCGGACACAGCAACATGAGTTTGGTCCCACTTATCTAAATAAGTAACTAACTCCTAAGATATCTCCTATTTATCTAGAAGGAATATCTCAACAACTCCCAAGATAAAGGGAACGGTTATCCACCAACAAATGTGGAACTACTCCAAAAGGTGGCTATCTACTCTATTATAAATACACTGACACTCCTTAGGTATATTCACGTTCTAATATACTAAAAACTTGCCTAAAGCCCTTGCTGACTTAAGCATTGGAGTCTCTTGCAGGTACTACCCCCACTTCCTCACGAGGAACTTGGACAGGCGGCCCCTTGGCATCAACAAGTCGAACGTTGTCATACAAAGGGATCTGGACCTCACATTCAGGCCCAAATCAATGTTTCAGGTAACCCTCAGAACAGCTTGTTTTTCTAAATTTATAATTTAAAAAATCATTGAAGAATCTATGCTTATTGTCTGTGTATTTTTATGTACTCCTATATATTGTTTAGAAATCTATATACTATTTTGGAGACGATGATATAGATTAAAAACGTGAATTTTAAAAAATTTGAATGAAGTTCGGGAGAGGGTAAGGCGAACTTGCTCTAAAAAAAATTGTATTTAGGAAATTAAAATTCAAAAATCGTGTTTGGAGAAATAATAAATGTTTTTTATTTTATTTCAAAAAAATAAACTTATTATTAATAATAATAATTTTTAAATAATTTATTTTAAAAATATATATTAAATATATTAAATTTTATATTTTTTATAAATAATTTTTAATTTATATTTTTCATTATATGTCCTAAAATAAAATTACTATTCGTATATTAAGATTAGTCAACAACATATTTGTGTATAAATACATATATGATTTAATTTATTTTCAATGTGTATTTATATTCTAGAGTTATGCTATGTGTACACTAAAATCAGCCACCAAAGTCAACTGCTAGTATAAAATACATGTTAGAATACAAATACACATTGAAAAATGATGAAAATAAATTAAACCACACATGTATTTATACACAAATACATTAGCGGCTGATTTTGGTGTATAAATAACATTTTTGTATATTCTAATATATATTTTATAGTAGTAATTGACTTTGGTAGCTGATTTTAGTGTACACTTAACATAATCGATCCTAAAGATATACGTTAGTTAAATCTTATATTTTTAAAATTTTATAAATAGAAATAAAAAAAATACAAACTCAATAAATACTTTTATAATTAAATTTATACTAAGTGTTTAAAATATTATTGTAGTCCTTTTAAATAATTTATTAAATAACATAAAAAAATTTATAAAGTCAAAATATAGAAGATTCTCAAAATAAATATAAATTTATAAAAAAGAATTTTTTTTATAAAATGTGCAACTCTTTTTTTTTGTATCATTTTATTTTTTTATATTTTTTGTGTTATTTTTTATTCTTCTTCAATTTTTTTATTCTTTTTTTTTTATTTTTTCCTCTTAACAAAAGAATATAAAGAGAAGAAACAAAGAAAATACAAAAATAGAAAATACAAAAAGATTTTAAAAATATAATTAAAAAAAAAGAGTAAATAGTCATTTCTGACCATAAAAGATTCATATGCTGACAAAACTGACCATGAAAAATTGAAACTAAAGTTATACCCATACAAGATAAATTTTATACGACAAAAATAGTCAATAGTTAAATTTTTGTTGGTAATTCTATAAATACCCTCCTCCTTTTCTCTTCCTTCTTCATCTTCCTTCTATAATCATTATTAACTCCACTGTAAATTCATTGTTCCACCAGATCTACTCTATTCCCACTTTTCCCAAACATATGCATCTTGCCAACAACCACCGCATTCCTTTTCTCTCTTCTCCCAAACTAACCCAAAGCCCTATTCAATCCTCATCCCTTCATATTCTGCATTCAAACCCAAACCCCTCAAACCCCTCACCACCACCAGATCCGACACTCCGTGCATCCACAAATCCTACGTCGGCGATGTCTCCTCTGCCATCTCAGCTTTCTCTGTTATGAACACAACAACCGCATTGTCTTCCCAAAAATCTCAGGTCACGCCTCCAAAATGACGACACACTTTATGACCTCTTCCTCTTCTCCTTCTCCCCAACACTCGCCGAAATCGCCGACTTGTAGGCTACGACTTCGTCGCCATCAATATGGAGCACGGCCACGGCGGAATCTCCGACATGTTTCCATGTCTCTATGCTTTCGCAGCCACCGGCACTGCCGCAATCCTCCGCGTTTCTGAGAGCTCTGCCACTTGGGCTAAGAAATTCCTTGACTTAGGCCCACAGGGGATCATGTTTCTAGTGATCGATTCCACAGAATCTGCCATTGACATCGTGTTGTTCTACTAGATCCCTCCCATTGGGATCCGTGACTCGGCTCACTCCATCGTTCGGGTTTCCGGTTACAATATAGATGAAGGTTACCTTGGTAGTTACCAAGAAGAGATGGTGATTATGTGCCAGGTTGAGTCCGTTGAGGGAGTGAAGAACGTTGGTGAGATTTCAACCGTTGATGGCATTGATTGCATCCAAATGGGATCGTTGGATCTGAGCGCGAGCATGGGGTACTTGTAGGACCCAGGAAATGAGAACGTGAGGCGGTTGATGAGGGAAGCTGAGGCGAAGATTCTAAAAAGGCGCAGTAGTGGTGGATTCGGCATGGAGACTTATCTGTCTGGATTTGCTATGCTGCATGATAGGCCCGAGGATCTCAATTCTCAAATCATGTGGATACCACATGGTGTTTGATGTTGTTGATATTGGGTTGTTTAGAAGCACTGCTATGGAAGATGTGAAGAAATTCAGGTTGAGTTTGATTGATAAAAGGAAGATGAGGAAAGAAGAGAGTATTTATGGAATTATCAATAAAAAAATTAATTATTGATCATTTTTGTCAAACAAAATTTATTTTGTATAGGTATAACTTTAATTTTAATTTTTCATGGTCAGTTTTGTTGGTATCCGAATCTTTCATGGTTAGAAAAGGCTATTTACTCTTTAAAAAAAACACAAGTGTAATTTTAGTTGAATGTATAAATTGATTACTCGAAAATTATTATAATTGTTTATTTCGATGAATGGCAAACATATTTGATGCATAACAATATTTATATCTATATTTATATAATATATAAAGATTGAAGGAAACTTAAATTCCTTTTAGAAAAGAATTTAAAATATAAAATTTTTTATTAATAATAACTTATTTTATTTTGTGTTTGAATTTTTAGTTATAAAAGTACTTGTTTTAAAAATATAGTATTTAGATAAATGATTCAAAAAATATATTTTTTACACAAGAGAATGGATATTAAAATAACGATGATAACAAATACCTTTCAATATTAATTATTAATTTTACATAATTTAATTACTAATATTACAATCGATTAGGCAACGCTAAAAAAATTATTGTGTAATTAGTTTTGATATTTTATTGTGTATGATATGGTAGATGAAAATAAAAAACAAATGTGAAATATGTGCCATGTATATTTTGTTGCCATTTTTTATTTTTGTTACTCTACTAGAATTCCCTCTTCCTTTATTGGGGTCAAGAATTTGCTATAATATTTATAAAAAAATAGTAATTTATATAAAAATAAAACCATATGTAGAAAAAATAGAATTGAAACTGAGATTCCATATCATACAATGTTAAATATAAATTTAATAATAAAAATAAAAGGGTAGAATTATAAAAAAATGGATTATGCTATGTGTACACTAAAATTAGCCACCAAAGTCAGTCATCAGTATAAAATACATGCTGAAATACAAATACACGTTGAAAATAAATTAAATCACACATTTATACATAAATACATTGGTGGCTGATTTTAGTGGCTGATTTTGGTATACGAATTATTAGAATATTATAATTAGGAACAAAATCTGAAAAATATAAAAGAGAATTAGAACAAAAATCAATGTAATTTATTAGGATATTATTCCATAACGAGCGTACTCTTAGCGTACTCTTGGTCTATATATTGGTAAGAACCTTGTAATCACAGATGAAAAATATGAATAATAAAAATAATAATTTTTTAAATAATTCTTCGTTTCTTTCCTAAACTCTTTGTACCATGGTAACATGATATCAGAGCAGAGTTAGGTTCTAGGGACTCAAAATTCTGACGAATTGACATTACAAATTGCAAATATGCTACGCAATAGTTTTGACATGCGATCATCACAAACCAATTCTGACAATTTGTCAATTGGTTTCAAACTAAATGGATATAATTATCCATTATGGACAACTCTGATGAAAAAAAGCAATTGATGAAAGAAGAAAGAAGAAACACATCAAAGAAAACTGCTCTAATATTGTGGGTTATCCAGATTGGTGAAAAAATAACCCCAAGTCATCGAGAAATCAGAGTAAGAGAGCGCCGCTAGCATCCCAGATGTCACCAGCAGCGGTGGCGAGGCAGAGGTCACGATGGCAAGGCAGGCAGCAGCGGCGGTAAGGGTAAGGACTACTGAACTCCTTGGCTGCTCAGCCCAGACGGCGACTCAATATAAAGGGAAGACCCAAAATCAGAATCCAATTAAAAAGATAAATAAATGGGTTTTCGATTGTGAGGCTACCGATACTATGACTCATGACCTCCATGATCTTAACAGCTTGACTATACCCTCAAAAGCCCATATTGAAACAGCTAGTGGAGAATTAATTGATGTTAAAAGAGGAGGCTTCATTACTTTTTCAGAAAAATTGAAATTAAAAAATTATCTTTATGTCCCTGTACTATCATCAAAATTATTGTCTGTTAGCCAAGTAACAAAGGAACTAAATTGTGTGGTACTCATGTACTCTACCTTTTGTCTTTTACATGACATTCTTACGAAGGAGATCATTGGGCATGGTACTGAGCGAGAAGGCCTTTACTACGTTGATGAAGTAGCACACCAGGGTCATGCCATGCTTGTTCACGGAACGGTTACTAGGCAACTTTGGTTATGGCACAGGCGTCTCGGACATCCTTCATTTGGGTACCTCAAGTTTCTATTTCCTAGTCTTTTTACAAGTAATACTGAACCCCTCAAATGTGAAACTTGTATTCGTGCAAAAAATCACAGAGTTTCTTTTCCTCCAACCAACACTAGAGTCAATTCCAGTTTTTCTCTAATACACTCTGATGTGTGGGGCCTAGCCCTTATTTCCCATAATAATTTTCAATATTTTGTGTTATTTGTGGACGATTTCTCTCGCATGACTTGGGTATATTTTTTAAAACACAAATCTGAAGTACCTGATAAGTTCTTTGCTTTCTACCAAATGATTCAAACTCAATTCAACAAGAAAATCCAAGTACTTTGCTCAGACAATGGTGGGGAATTTCTAAATCAATCAATGCGCGATTTTTATGAAAAATGGTCTTATCCATCAAACTTCCTGCCCAAATACACCCCAACAAAATGGTGTGGCTGAACGGCGAAATCGTAAGTTACTTGAGATAACCCGAGCCATGCTTTTTGATGCACAAGTTTCAAAAACTTTTTGGCCTGAAGCTATAGCGACCTCTGCTTACTTACTAAATCGCCTACCTACCCAAGTTCTCCACCACAAAACACATTTACAAGTCTTGGCTACTCAGACTGCAATCCCGCCTATTCTAACCTTACCACCTCGAGTATTTGGATGTTCCGTCTTTGTCCATATCCCCAAAGTCAATAGAATCAAATTTGATCCTTGTGCAGAAAAATGTATTTTTGTTGGGTATGATACACACCAAAAGGGGTATAGGTTCTACAATCCAATCACTCGTCGTATTCATGTGACCATGGATTGTGATTTTTTAGAATCTGAATTTTACTTCAGTCGCCAACATGGCATTCAGGGGGAGGAACAATAATGAACCACCAAGTTGGCTAAATAACCTTTGTTGCCCAGAAACTGTTCAAACAGAGTAAGTGGATGGAGCCACCGAGCATACTTCACTCAACGTAGAAAATAACTTAGTACATACAACCAGTGAAAGTCCTTTTGAGAATATCAGACAAGAGGTAAGTAATTGTCAATCTGATAATGTACTCCCTGTTTTTAATGAGACCACTAACAATAACAGTATACCACTGGAACATGAAGAATCAGAGCCCAATAAATTTATTCTTCCTCCAAGAAGAAACAGAGGGATGCCTCCTGATCGGTACTCACCAGAACATGTTTCCCGTAACTCAAGATACCCGATAAGAGTGGCTAGAGAAGGAATAACAGATGTTGTAAAGGCTTTCTCCACCAAACTCTTAACAGAAGACATTCCAAGAACTGTCCGAGAAGTTAGTGAGAAAGCTGAATGGCGAAAAGCCATGAATACAGAAATAGAAGCTCTAGAGAAGAACGAAACTTGGGAGAAGTGTATCCTACCGACAGAAAAAAAGCCAGTTAGGTGCAAATGGGTTTTCACCATTAAACACAAGGCAGATGGCACTATTGAACGGTACAAGGCAAGGTTGGTGGCCAAAGGTTATACACAGACCTATGATATCGACTATACTGAAACTTTTTCACCGGTTGCAAAGATTAATACTATCAGGGTGTTGTTTTCAATAGCATCAAATGAAGATTGGCCACTCCATCAATTTAACGTCAAGAATGCTTTCTTGCATGGAGAGTTGAAAGAAGAAGTGTACATGGAAGCTCCTCCAGGTTTCTCAACGGGATTTAGAAAACATGAAGTTTGCTGGTTAAAGAAGGCTCTTTATGGGCTTAAACAATCTCCACGTGCCTGGTTTGGAAGATTTACAGATGCCATGAAAAGGTATGGGTACAAGCAAAGTAACTCTGATCATACCCTTTTTTTGAAAAAACGGGGAGATTTAATCACTTGCCTAATAATCTACGTGGATGACATGATCATAACGGGAAGTGATGGTGAAGAAATTGAAAAAATTGAGAAGGAACCTATTTACAGATTTCGAAATGAAGGATTTGGGAAGACTAAAATATTTCTTAGGAATAGAGGTTCTACGATCCAGCAAAGGAATCTTTATCTCCCAAAGAAAGTATATTTTGGAAGATAGTAGAATGTGCCACCCTAGAAGATAAGGAAAGGTACCAGCGACTGGTTGGAAAACTAATTTACTTATCACATACTCGGTCTGACATAGCTTATGCTGTGGGAATAGTAAGTCAGTTTATGCATAAGCTATAAGAAGATCATATGGAAGCTGCCATGAGGATAGTTCGATATTTAAAGGGAGCTCTAGGAAGTGGAATCATTTTCAAAAGAAATGACCATTTGAAGGTTGAGGCATACACTAACGCAGATTGGGCGGGCAACCCAAATGATAGAAGATCAACAGCTGGTTACTTTACACTTGTTGGAGGCAACCAGGTAACTTGGAAAAGTAAGAAGCAAAAAGTTGTAGCTCTTTCAAGCGCAGAGGTAGAATTTCGAGGGATCGTTAAAGGCATAACTGAAGTATTGTGGATAAGAACATTGATGACTGAGATTGGGTTTCCACCACAATTGTCAAGCCAGTTGAAATGTGACAACAAATCCGCAATCAGCATTTCAGAGAATTTCGTACAACATGATAGAACAAAACATGTTGAGGTGGATCGACACTTTATCAAAGAAAAAATTGAGAATGACATTATTGAGCTAAGTTGAGTATTAGTGATCCCACTATTCACCTTGAAGGGGATTATTAGAATATTATAATTAGGGAACAAAATCTGAAAAATATCAAAGAGAATTAGAAAAAAATCAATGTAATTTATTAGGATATTATTTCATAATGAGCGTACTCTTAGCGTACTCTTGGTCTATATATTGGTAAGAACCAAATAAAAAATATAAATAATAAAAATAATACTTTTTTAAATAATTTTTCGTTTCTTTCCTAAATTCTTTGTACCAGTAACACGAATAATATTTTTGATAAAAAAAATACTTAGAAGGGAGTAGTTTAGATGAAATATTATTTAAAAATGGTGGTGGAGGTCCAATACTTCCAACAGATGGAACATTGTGTGAGAATAATAGTGAAGGATCAGTACTTCCAATAGATAAAATATTGCGTGAAAATAGTAGTGGAAGACCAATACTTCTTGCAGACAAAACATTGCATGAAAATAGTAGTGAAAATATTTTTCATACAACCAAAAATAAAAGTAGCACAATAATTTTTTTTATTTTAAAGTAAATTTTTTTTTAACAAGAATGATAAAATAACTTTTAAAAAAGAGAAAAATCATATTTTTTATTTTTTCAAAAACTTTTAATAAAAATTAAAAATATTTTTCAAAAATAATACCAAACATAAGTAGCGTGACTTTTTATAATTAAAAAAAATAGTTTTTATTATTTTTCAAGCAGACTCTCAATCTAAATGCCAAGTGTCAAACAATAAATGATAGTATACTAAAAATGTATGTTTTGTGCATATCAATAAATATAACGATTAAAAAATAGTTCCGCATGGATGATGATTGGAATAGTTTTTGATAGATAAATTGAATAATCTTTGTCCTTATTTAATAGTTGTCATAGAATTTTACCATACTTCACTTAATATTCCACTTCATGTACGGTGTAACCATTGTGATCAAGGGTAGCAAGTGGAGAAGTCTGCCCTGCACAAGTCCGTCCTAACGATATAAATGTACCTATTATTTTTTTGTTGTCTTTAAATATTTATTAAAAGAAACAATTTTATTGGAAATGTTAATTTGTACTAGGTTATAAGAACCTTACATATAGCACAAATTTTTAACACTATTTGGTTGGAGAGAAAATGACAAAAAAATAAATGAAAAGAAAATAAATAAAAAATAATATTTTTCTTTTGTTTGAATATCAAAGAAAATAAGAAGAAAAAATTTTTTTATGTGAGTTCCACTAAAAAATTTTTTTTTTCATCACAAGCAAAAAAAAAAAAAAAATGCTATATTTTATTTTTGTATTTTTAATACTATCCTTAATTATATTATTATTAATAATTATTAATATAAATTCATTTAGAGGTTGTGGGTTCGAGTCTCCCTATCTTTAGTAAAAAAATAATTATTAATATAAATTTAATTTTAATAATTTTAATATATTATTAAAATAGAGATTCACATTTAAACATTATATATATTAAATAAATAATTTAAATCAAATATATAAAATTATAATATTTTATAATATTTATAAAATACAATATCATAAATAAATAAAAAAATTTAGGCCAATACTATTGTGCTGAAGAGAAAAATTTTTCGTTGATGCTGAAAGTATGTGGAACAAAAGAAAACAAGCACGTGTTAAGGTGGCTCTGTCATAGCAGAGAGTGTCATACCCTATTAAAAAATTAATTAGATGATAAAGAGTTAATGATGATGATTATAGTCTTGGGCTTTTTTTTTTAATGTCCAGCAAATATTTGGTATCAGTCTGAAATATGGTTTATTTTGTTATATTATGGAACAAAAATGAAGTGAATAGATAAATGGGTCGCTTTAGGTGATAGAGTTATAATCAGTTTATTTTTGCTTAATATATTTTTGGATGTTTTCTAGTGGGTTGTTAATTTTGGTCATCTTAGAATCATATAGACTAATAATTAAAGTGTTTTTAAGATAAAAAAGAGTTTTGATTTTTTCTCATCGTGCCTGATAAATGTATACTCTTGACCACCGCAATGAGGAGTGATTTTGTCTGTAGCGGACACTCACATTCGCATGATCCAGGCCTGAGACAGTGATCAGAAAGGGAGAGAAGGAAAGAAGGTTAGAAAAGAAGGAAAGGAACATGGATACTCAGGGAACTTCTCTCTTGTGCCAAGAGAAGAAGAGTGGATGCTTGAAGTAAAAGAACGACAAAAAGAGATGCCAACACAGATCAAGTACTTTTTGAAAGCAGTAAAAAAAGGTAAGAGACTAGTAGTAAAAGTGAACATAGAAGAGGATAATAGATTCTCTTCTTCTTTGTCGGAGGAGGAGATGAAAGCTAACAGTGAAAAAGAGGGAGAGGCACAGGACTAAGAGACAAAAAATGACATCTAAAAAAATGAGTAAAAAATTTGGGTTCAAAAGGTGAATGACATTATCAACTTTATGGTAAATAAAGTTGTCTAGAAGAATTTGGTCAGTATTCTCTAAAAAGAAGAGTCAAAGAAAACAAATGAAAATAAAAATTCAAACAAAGAAATATCCAACTAACAGTGAAACGAATCTTAACACTTGTGTGGATTTTCTTCTATTATTATTATTATTATTTGGTATTCTATACAGGCCTCGACCCATATTATTATTATTATTATTATTGCACCAAATAAAGACAAAAAAATTTGTACAAATAAAAACTTTTTTATTAAAAATATAAAAAATTTAAAATTTTAATATATTTATTTTATATTTATTAAATAAAACTGATAATAAATTTATCATGTGTTTTTAAGGCATATGTTAGATAAATCCTAACAAAAGAATAATGTATTTAGTATTTTGACAACTAAATGAATATTTTAATAAAAAAAGTAATGTAAATTATATTTTATTAATACTATATAGAATACGATAATGGTAATATAAAATGATGAAATTACAATATTGTATTTTGGAATGATGCGTAGTGCTTTTAATGTTGAAAATAAATAAGTTGATAATTCGTAAAAAAAAAAAAAGATTTGAAAATATTTTAGACTTATTAAAAATGTAAGAATGAAATAGATATTATTATTGTTGTTATTATTATTAGAAATTAAATTTGATTCTTTTATTAAATGATTAACTAATTATCAAGTAATCTATAAAATATTTAGTTTTGGCATTATGTGTTCAAGGTTTGTTGAGTCAGAATTTAGGATTTAGAGTTTGAATATTCAGGGTTCAAAGTTTAAGATTTATAATTTAAAAATCAGTCTGTAGAGTGTAAGGTTGAGAGTTAAGGATTCAATGGTTAGGATTCATGATTTAGGGGATATAGTACAAATTTTAGGTATCACAATTTAAGATTTAGGGTTTAGAATTTATTATTATATATTAGAATTTATTGTTTCAATAAAGTTCTACATCCAAGCAAAATACTTAACCAAGTCTAACCAAGTTGTTATAACAACTTTTTAAATCACGCGTCTCCTTTTTCTTTTCCTTCTCCGTTTCTTTTTCCTTCTTTTCTGTTTTTTTTTCCTCCTTCTTCTTCTTCCAAATTCGTACACGCAGGCTCCTCCTCCTCCTCCTCCTTTGTTATCGTCATCACCAATAACACCAACATTTTGCTAACATCTTTATTAGTTCTGATTTTTTCTGATGCCATTATTAAATAATTTCGGTTCATTTCTTAGTTTATTTTGGTTCATTTGTGTGTTAATTGAGGTTCACTTGATGCTGCTGATAAGTATTGACCAAATTTTTTATTCTTTAAGTAATCTCGATTTGTTTCTTAGTTTAATTGAGATGCATTTGAATAAAAAAATGAATTCGATGTGTTTTTGTTAATGATTGAATCTTTTTAACTGTTTGTTCAAATTTGAACTAATTTCGATTCATTTATGTGCTAATTGAGGTTCACTTAGTACTGTTGATAAGTATTGACGAAATTTTTTAGTAAAGAAAAATGAAATTATTCATTATCACTTTATTCAATGGCATTAAATTTCACTCAATTCTATTTAATTAGTTCAATTTTGAACAAGAAGTAAAAAAGACTCAATCATCAACAAAGACACATTGAATTCATTTTTGGATCTAAATGAACCTCAATTAACCTAATAAATGAACCGAAATTACTTAAGGAATAAAAAACTTGGTCAAAACTTAACAGCAGCATCAACTAAACCTCAAGTAACACACAAATGAATCGAAATTAGTTTAGTTTTGAACAAGCAGCCAAAAAGACTGAACCATCAACAAAAACACATACAATTTATTTCTAAATCCAAATGAACCTCAATTAAACTAAAAAATGAATCGAATTACTTAAAAAATAAAAATTTTGGTCAATACTTATTAGCAGCATCAAGTTAACCTTAATTAATTCACAAATGAACCGAAATTAGTTCAATTTTGAACATGTAATAAAAAAAACTCAATCATCAACAAAAACTCATCGAATTCATTTCTGGATCCAAATGAACCTCAATTAAAAGGAGAAAAAGAAAAAACATAGGTTGTTATTGTTTATATGTTAAGGGTTTAGGATACAATTAATAAAATGGTACAATTTGGATCGAACTGTTTTTCAATTAATCCAAAATTATTCAAATAATTTAAAATTTTAAAGTATAAAATTTTTAATTTAAAATTTAAAATTAAATTTACTTAGTATGTGAATGATATTGTGAAAATATTTAATTCACAAGGAGGAATAAGTTTGAAAATATGATGTTTAAGACAAAAGTTTTCTACCAATATTTTCAAGGGTCCAATGACTTTGAATATAATTTTATAAAAATAAAAAATTCAAAAAATTTTGAGAAATACGGTGAATATACGTTTTTTTTTAAGTGGTCTTCCTTAAAATATAATTGTTTTTTGAAGTAATCTTACATCAATGAAATTATTGTAAATTTTAAATTTTTTATTTAATTAATTGTTTGCTTTATATATAATTATTGTCTTGTTTAATTAATTATGTATATTCAGTTATAGAAAAAATGAAATGTTTGAAACTATTAATTTTAAATTAAAGAATAAGTGACTAGTATTATTTTTAAATTAATAATTTCAAATTAAAAAAATTACACAAACATACTGGTATTAATCTTAAAATTTAAAATTAAAAAAAAATTACGTAATAGTAATTTATGTTGTGATAAGAAAGAATTGAATGCCCATTTATGAAATTGGGCGGCTAATATTTCCTACTCGGAAAGAATAGTTTTTCAAGGCAAATTTAAAATTAATGAAGGTTGAAATCAAAAGCTTCTCATATGTATAAATAGTAGAAACAATGATTGAAATAATACAACAACAACAATAAATATATAACATTCTTCACTCTCTCTCTTTCGTACTATTCTCTCTCTTATATACTTTATTTAATATTATTAAATACATGATTATATCTATTATATTGATATAGTAATTCTAGTGAAAATTACTACGAGAGTTACCTAATTATATTTTCAAATTTTATATTTGTTATCTCTTCCTTATTTATTTATTTAGTTATTTTACAACACGTTATCAGTACGAGATTCTGATCAAATTTTTAGGAAGACTCAGGTAACAAATTTTCATTATGTTGAAACACTCTCATCTTGAATTTACTGCTCTTGATATATCTGGAAACAATTATTTATCATGGATTTTAGATGCTAAAATCCATCTTGATTCAATGGATATTGGAGATACCATTAAGGCTGAAAATAATGCATCCCAGAAGGATAAAGCTAAAGCCATGATTTTCCTTCGTCGTCATCTTGATGAAGGATTGAAAAATGAATATCTCACATTAAAAGATCCTGCAGATCTTTGGAAAGACCTTGAAGAAAGGTATAATCATAAAAAAATGGTGATACTTCCTCAAGCCTGATATGAGTGGACGCATTTGCGTATGCAGGATTTTAAATCCATAAATGAATATAATTCTGCAATGTTTCGAATCACCTCATGAATGAAATTATGTGGGGAAAAGATAACTGATCATGATATGTTGGAGAAAATTTTTTCAACATTTCATGCCTCGAATGTGCTCCTGCAGCAGCAGTATCGAGAAAAAGAGTTTAAAAAATATTCTAAGTTAATTTCTTGTCTTCTTGTTGCTGAACGCAACAATGAGGTGCTCTTAAAGAATCACAAAGCACGCCCAGCTGGCGCCGCCCCATTTTCTGAAGTAAATGCGGCAAATTACCCCAGAAGAGGTAGATGGCAATGTTTTAATAACAAGAAAAATTATGGAAGAAAAATGAATTATGTTCAAAAGAGAGGATCTCACCAGAAGTAGGATAAAGAAAGAAATTCTGGGCAAAATAAATCAACAGAGGATAAGTGTTTCCGTTGTGGTGGAAAGGGCAATTGGTCGCGTACCTACCGTACCCCAAGGCACCTAGTCGATCTTTACCAAGCATCTTTGAAAAAGGATGACAAAGGAAAGGAAACAAATTTTGTTTCAAAATGATGCTGAAAATTCCACCACTCATTATGATGTGTCAGATTTCTTTGAGGATCCTGAAGGAAATATTGGTCATTTGATCAATGATGGAATAGTTTAATATATGAGATTGTTAAGTATCCATGTAAATAAATAATGTAAAGAACTTGTTGTTAAGTTTTATTTTATATGTATTTAAGTTTCAAATATGATGTATATAAATAATGAAATATTAATGTTTATGAATTTTGAAATCATTAAATGTGTCAAGTTTTAAAATAAAATTTTAGTATATGACATTATTTTTATGACATTAATTTTATTTTACTAACCCAGATGAATTCATAACTTGGCACGACCAATTGGGTCATCCGGGAACAACCATGATGCGGAGAATTATTGAAAACTTTCATGGACATTCACTAAAGAACCAGAAGATTCTTAAAACTAGTGAATTTTTTTGTGTTGCATGTTCTCATGGAAAGTTAATTTTAAGGCCATCACCAGTAAATATTGGATTTGAGTCCCCTGAATTCTTAGAAAGGATTCAATGTGATATATGTAGACCTATTCATCCACCATGTGGATCTTTTAGATATTTTATGGTCCTAAAAGACGCATCTTCGAGATGGTCACATGTGTGCTTATTGTCTTCTCGTAACCTGGCGTTTGCAAGATTACTGGCTCAAATTATTCGATTAAAAGCACAATTTCCAGAAAATCCAATCAAAGCAATTCGTCTTGATAATGCTGGTGAATTTACTTCCCAAGCTTTTGATGCTTATTGTATGGCTAATGGAATAAGTGTTGAACATCCAGTAGCTTATGTTCACACACAAAATAGGTTAGCAGAATCACTTATTAAGCGCCTCCAATTAATTACTAGACCCTTACTTATGAGAACAAATCTCCCACCTTCAGTTTGGGGGCATGCTATTTTACATGCCGCAGCACTTATTCGATTGAGGCCAATGAGTTACCATCAGTTCTCTCCTATGCAATTAGCTTTTGGCCAGCAGCTAAATGTTTCCCATTTAAGAATATTTGGGTGTGCGATATATGTTCCCATTGCACCACCTAATCGCACCAAAATGGGACCCCAAAGAAAATTGGGAATATATGTTGGATATGATTCTCCCTCTATAGTGAGGTATCTTGAGATACAAACTGGAGATGTATTTAAAGCCCGGTTTACGAATTGTCATTTTGATGAATCAAAATTTCCAACATTAGGGGGGAGAGAATAAGCTTCCTGAAAAGGAACTTAATTGGAATGCATCATCCTTGATGCATTTAGATCCTCGATCAGGGCAATGTGAACTAGAAGTTCAAAAGATTATACATTTGCAAAGAATAGATTATACAATGTGAACTTAATTGGAATTGCCTTATGCATTTTCCGATACAAAGAAGATAACCAAGTCGTATATACCAGCGAAAAATGCCCCAATTCGAATTGATGTCCCAGTTAGACAAATTGCCACCGAAGCAAATACACGCCAGAAGCATGGCAAGCCTGTCGGTTGCAAAGACAAAAATCCTCGAAAAAGAAAAGAGGTAAATACGATTCCTGTTGAAAAAGACATTATAAAGACACCTACAGTTGTCCAAAGTTCTGATATAGTTTTAATGCCAGAAGACGTTCAGGTACCTGAGAATTGTGAAAATGACGAGATCTCGATAATTATGTCTTTACAAGAGAGAAATGGGACCGAAATAAGACAATTGTCAATGAAATATTTGCATATAATGTGGCATTAAATATCATGCATGAAAGTAAGGATCTTGAGTCAAGATCAGTCGAAGAATGTCGACAAAGGAATGATTGGCCAAAATGGAAAGAAGATATGAAGGCTGAGTTATACTCACTTGCAAAAGGTGAAGTCTTTGGACCTGTAGTCCGTACACCAGAAGATGTAAAACCTGTTGGATACCGATGGGTATTTGTGAGAAAACGAAATGAGAAAAATGAAGTTGTGCGCTACAAAGCCCGACTTGTGGCACAAGGTTTTTCACAAAGGCTCGATATAGATTATGAAGAAACTTATTCCCCTGTAGTGGATGCAATAACATTGAGTTATTTGGTCAGTTTATCTGCATATCATAAACTGCATATGCATTTAATGGATGTGGTAACAGCCTATTTATACGGCTCATTAGATCGGGATATCTATATGAAAGTCCCTGAAGGACTAAAGATATCTAAACCATCCAATGAATATTCACAGGGGTTATACTCAGTTAAATTGCAAAGATCTTTATACGGTCTAAAGCAATCTGGACAAATGTGGTATAATCGTCTTACTGAGTATCTGGCTAAAAATGGATTCAAGAATGATGATATCTGTCCATGTGTTTTCATAAAGAAATCTGCATCTGGATTCATTATAATTGCTGTGTACGTTGATGATTTAAATATCATTGGGACTCCTGAAGAGATTTCAACAATTATAAAAACTTTAAAAGAAGAGTTTGAGATGAAAGATCTTGGAAGGACTAAATTTTGTCTCGGCCTGCAGATCGAGCATATAAAAATGGGATCTTTATTCATCAAACAACATACACAGAAAAGATCTTGAAGAGATTTTATATGGATAAGTTACATCCATTAAGTACCCCAATGATCGTAAGATATTTGGATGTGGAAAAGGATCAATTCCGTCCTAAGGAAGAAAATGAAGATATCCTTGGTCTTGAAGTACCATATCTTAGTGCCATTGGAGCACTAATCTATCTTGATAATAATACACGACATGATATATCATTTGCTGTGAATTTACTAGCAAGATATAGTTCCTCTCCAACCAGAAGACATTGGAGTGGAATCAAACAAATCTTTCAATATCTTCATGGAATGTTTGATATGGGATTGTTTTACCCATATGAATCCAAGTCACAATTAGTTGGTTATGCAGATGCTGGATACTTGTCTGATCCACATAAAGGGAGATCTCAAACAGGATACCTGTTTACATATGGTGGAACAGCTATATCATGGAGGTCAACAAAACAGACGATTGCTGCAACATCCTCTAATCATGCCGAAATACTAGCGATTCATGAAGCTAGTCGCGAATGTTTTTGGCTCAGAAGTTTGATCCAATATATTCTGTCATCATGTGGACTGATTGATCATAAGATAGCTCCAACTGTCCTGTTTGAAGATAATACAGCATGCATTGCTCGAGTTAAATCTCAATTTGGCCCCTAAAATTTAGTCCGATACTCAGAATGACCCCCACAATTTTGTTGGCCCCAATTAGAACCCCCAAATTTGCAATTGTGGCTCTGGGTTGCCCCTGCGATCATCTTCGTCAGCAGAATGCTGATCTGATGTAAGTACATGACATGGTGGACACTACTTAAACGACGGCGCATTGGTTTTGCTCCCAAACCCTTTGGAAACCACGTCGTTTCAGTTTTTTGTGGGTTAAAACTCTCTTTCTTTCCACTAGGACGATCATAAGTTGCAAAACATCAAGAAAACCCTTACACTACGTGGTTTCCAAAGGGTTTGGGCGCAAAACTAATGCGCCGTCGTTTAAGTAGTGTCCACCATGTCATGCAATTGCGCTAGATCAGCATTCTAGTGACGGAGATGATCGCAGGGGTAAGCTGGAGCCACAATTGCAAATTTATGGGTTCTAATTGGGGCCAACGAAATTGTGGGGGTCATTTTGAGCATCAGGCCAAATTTTAGGGGCCAAATTGAGATTTAACTCTGCATTGCTCAACTTAAATGCGGATACATCAAAGGCGATAGAACAAAGCATATTTCTCTCAAATTTTTCTTCACTCATGATCTTCAAAATCAAGGGACAATTGATGTTCAACAGATCCGCTCAAGTGACAATCTGGCAGATTTATTCACAAAGTCACTCCCAAAATCCTCCTTTGAAAGATTAGTACATAAGATTGGGATGCGCCAATTTCGAGATATTAAATGATGTCAAAAAGAGGGGGAGATTGTACTCTTTTTTCCTTGGTTAGGTTTTTTTTCCATTGGGTTTTTCTTGACAAGGTCTTTAATGAGGCAGTCCCCATCATAAAAGGATATTGTACTCTTTTTCCTTCACTAAGGTTTTTCCCACAGGGTTTTCTTTTAGTAAGGTTTTAATGAGGCAATAATCCTAAATGGGCATCCAAGGGGGAGTGTTGTGATAAGAAAGAATTGAATGCCCATTTAGGAAATTGGGCGGCTAATATTTCCTATACGGAAGGAATAGTTTTTCAAGGCAAGTTTAAAATTAATGAAGGTTGAAATCAAAAGCTTCTCATCTGTATAAATAGTAGAAGCAACGATTAAAATAATACAACAACAATAAAATTATAATATTCTTCACTCTCTCTCTTTTGTACTATTCTCTCTCTTATATACTTTATTTAATATTATTAAATACATGATTATATCTATTATATTGATATAGTAATTCTAGTAAAAATTACTACGAGAATTATCTAATTATATTTCCATATTTTATATTTATTATCTCTTCCTTATTTATTTATTTAGTTATTTTACAACAATTTATTATTTTTCTATCATGATCATCATCATCATTATTATTACTATTTCAGTATGATAAAGGGCCAGAGCCCAGAGCCCTTATTATTGTTATTAATATTCATGTTATCATTATTATTTTGAAATAGAACTGCAAATATTTTAGATCATAACCACAACCCAGCTCATTCCAACTATGGAATACTAAGAATTCACTTCAGAACAAAAAAGCCCAATTAACTGATTAAAAGATTAGAATTTGGATTTTTTAAATTTTAAATTTTTACTTTAGAAGATAAAGTGTAATTTCTTATCCTTAAATAGTTTCTCTCTCATATTTTTTTGGTCCTACATATGAAATAAATAGTGAGAGATCACACTTTACCCTCTAAAGTGAAATTCAAAATTTAGAGAATCCAAATCCAAAAGGTTATGTGCCAATTAACTGCCTCTAAGACCATCTCCAGTAGAGAACTCATCTCAATCCCTATTTATGGTCCACCTGTCATAAAAAGTAACTCTACATCAGCTTTTATATCATAAACAGTAAATAGGAACTCAAAGCAGCTCTCTCTTCTCCATTAGGAGGAACTAGCTTTAGTCCCTATTGCGGTCCCACTTAATTAATTAACTAAAGTAATTAAAATTAATATGATTACTATTTCTTACAATAATATTTTTAAATTTATAAATTCAAAAATAATTCACTGTTACAAAATATTAATAATAAAAAAATCATATAGAAAAATAATACACAATATATAATTCGAGATTATACTAATTTGTAAAATTATTTAATATAAAAAAATATAGTTAAACTCTATAATTAACGACAAGTATTGTGAAATTGCCATATGTGTTCAATCAAGTCCTCTTTCAACTGTCTATGCTGCTACTTATTTTGAAGTTGGGCTTTTTTTTTTAGAGAAATTGATGGTATGGTGCAAAATCTTCCTCTCCCATCTGAGGTTGTGATAAGCCGTTTTCGACATCGTCATACTCTAAGTTTTGAGTAAAATTTCCTGCATAAGTGTCTCTTTCATCCTGAACAATCATATTATGCAATATAATACAAGCTCGCATTATGTTTGCAAGTTTATTCTTTTTCCAAAAGCGCGCTGGACCACGTATAATTGCAAAGTGTACTTGCAACACTCCGAATGCTTGTTCTACATCTTTTCTTTGCTTTTCTTGGTATTGTGCAAATAACTTGCGTTTCTCCCCTTGTGGTTTTGAGATTGATTTGAGAAATGTGGCCCACTCAAAATAAATACCATCTGCTAAATAGTATCCCATAGTATAATTATTACCATTAATAATATAGTATCCCATATTATGTAACGGTCATCTTCTATATGTATATAAAATATTGTTAATTTTATCATTGGTTATAATTGAAAAAAGTCAAATCCCTTTAAGCAGGACTTCGTTTGCTTCGAAAATTGTGACAGAACTCACTTTCATTTTCTTCCAACGGTCGATCTCCACTTTTTGTCAGACGAATAGTAAATGGGGTCTTCATTTTATCACTATTGGACATGCTCTAATGTCCCTTCTGCAATTGTCACAAAACTTTCCAGGGTCAATGGGAACCAAAACTACACGCGTATCCTCTTGGTGCATCCACGACATTTCTTCAGGTGAGGAAAAAGTTTTACTTCTTCAGAGTAGCATGACCCAAAAATTTATAGTTTATGATAAAAATATTAATGTAATTTTATATTATTATGATTTTTTCTCTTTTCACTTTTTTTTATCCAAACAAAAGAAAATTTTTTCTTTATTTTCTTTTCATCAATTTTTTTCATCCAAATAATACACAAATAACTCCACTTTTTTTTCCATTTTTTTCTTACATCCAAACAAATTGTAAGTAAGGACCAACGATATGAATGTACCTACTATTTTTTTATTGTCTTTAAATATCTATTAAAAGAAATAATCTTGTTGAAAATGTTAATTTGTACTAGGTTATAAAGTCACTTCATAGAATAGAAATCACAAAAGTGACTATTAAGATGGTGTCACAGGTTGGATATCATGGGACTTGACCAGGTAATATTTTTAACAATTTTGATATCCATCAAGGATTTCTTTTAAATAATAAAATAAGACTAAAATATATTTTTTGTCCTTTGAGTTTGTCAAAAGTTTTAAAAATATCCCTAAATTTTATTTTGTTTTAATTTTATCCTAAAAATTTTCGATTTGCATCAAATGTACTCCCGCTAACTAAATTTTCAAAAAGTTTAATATCAATCCAGCAGTAATGCATGAGAGCTATATTTGGCTTCCTTGTGTTAAATGTCATTTTTATAAAATGGTTACTAAATTGGTCCAAAGTTTTTTCAAAAATAGTTGTCCGGGATATATTTGATGCAAATAAAAATTTTTTGGGACAAAATTGAAACAAAATTAAATTTATGAGTATTTCTGAAATTTTTAGGAAGCTTTAATTACAAAAAATATATTTTACTTATAAAATAAATATAAAAATTACAGATATAGACAAGTGTTGGGATATTTATTTATTTTTTTATATTTTGTTACATATCCTATCTTTACATAGGACGATTTTATAGCAAACGTATCTCGTCCTTAGAGAAGACAAGATAAGTAAGGAAGCATTGAGAGCGTATCCAGTTTGTAAACGAGATAAGACGCTAAGTGCATCTTAAACATATCTCGTCTATATTAAGGACGAGATACTTGTAAATAGGAGTCCATATATACAAACTCGGTGGCAAACGAGATGATGAGTTTCATTTGCAATTTCTTAAGTTTCTTGCTTCTCTGGAGAAATTCGTTTTTGTTTGCTCTTCTCGCTTTTTTCGTTTGGTTTCGGACCATTGATAATGATGCAAGTACATGTCGACGTCAACTAGTTGAATGCGACTACACATATTGTCGGAGCGCTCGACCATGTTAAAAAAAGTGTTGTTAAAAAATATTTATTTTATTTATTTTTAAAAATCAAAATTGTTAGTTAGGATATTTTTTAATATTTTTTATTTTTTATTTGTTTTATTTATTTTAAAGAAATCAAAATTGTTTGTTGATATTTTTATAGTATTTTACTTCACATTTATTTTATTTATTACAAAAAATCCTAGTTAGTTCATTTGTGGAATTAGTGTTGGTTTTTTTGAATGTCAGATGTTTTTTTTACAAAAGTATAGTTCAGTCATATATTTGCAGCCAAGGATGGTTTATTTTAGGCAAATTTGCCATACCATGTCACTTTTAGAGATTCGCTTGTCGTACCTCAGGGATGCCGGATTTAAGCATGTAGCGATGCTCAAGGACTTCTGTTTCAACATCACTCTGATATCTGCATTTGTGGAGAGATAACATCTAAAGACACACATGTTTACCGTGGAGAGAGTGTTCTATTACATTCCAAGATGTGGCGTATCATCTTGGGTTGTATATGAATGAAAACTCGGTTGGTGGTTGCCTATAAAATTTCCAAACGCACTATCCGACATAGGATTGGGTGACAGAGTTATTGGGAGCCATGCCACTGCAACAACTGGAACGTAAAATGGAGAGATTTTCCATCAAGATGACGTGGCTGAGACAGAGGATGCAATAGATTTGTGTTGATGCTGATCCTGACATGTTGTGACAGTATACCCGATGTTATATCATGATGTTGATTGGCAGGTACTTGATGATAGACGAGTCTAACAATCTTGTGCATATCCGGTAGCTTCCCCTACTTGCAGACTTTGCGACATATAGGAGGTTGTCCTGAGAATCTGATGTCCTTAGTTGACCACAAACATGTAACTCATTCCTAAAAAGCGAAAACCATAAATGACTTTTAAATATAAATAGTGACTAATTACTTACTAATAACTAATATTTTGTTTAAGTGACATGTGTATGCTTTACGAGCACCCAATTGATCTTTGTTTGCAACGACAGTGGTACTTCATATAATCAGACTTCATCAGTTTGTATTCTGTAACCCACTAAATACTATAATTTTTCACCTCCAATATGAACAGTTTCTGTACTCTGAATCGGCGGTTCACCCTAAACTCAACGCCTCCGTCTAGGTTGTAATCATCTCCTACCACACCAATGCCACAAAGTGGATCTTCTTCTATCACATCAAGGTCCAATGTGTGATAGTGGCTAGGCACATTGGATAGGTCAGGCACAATAAATAGTGCGACTAAGAAAACCTATGTCCCAACAGAGTACCCGCTACAAACTCATTCTCCTCAGAGTTACCGAAGGAACCCTTAGTCTCAGCGGTATATTCCTCATCTGACTTAGAGTTCTCCTCCATGTGATCAGCTAGTGTAGTGTAATGCAACGGAGATGCAGCAATTAGTAACCCCAACAGATGGTGCGGATCCATCTCCACCACCACCAATATCATCGACCTCGACATATAACTCCATGACTTGGTGTGCTAATATTCTCCCATGAGCCTCAAACATTGCATGCACGTGTTCATTACCTACAACCCAGAAAAGTTAGTATTTGAAGCCTCAATTCGCCAGCACAGCAAGAAACCTGTACCCAATTCTCGTGACCTCCCACCGACCTTGAACCTCATTTTTCATTAATATCAGATTCTTTAAATCCTACAGAGTGTTGAGTCGAAGAGTTCAAAATAACATCTGGTTCGGACAATCAAACATAATCCCCCCTCGGTCATTGCCTCTAATACAACCATTTATATAAACACTCACTACAATATACTCACTACTAGATATTTTTAGAGAATTGAAATAAGATTGGTATTAAAATGACATGTATGAGCTTTTTATATAGCTGAAAATTCTTGTCCCATGTGTATCACGTTTGCATAGAAAATGACTTTTTTACACAAGTATCTCGTCCTCATCATGGATGAGATAGTTATTTTCATATCTCATCCATAATGTGGGCAAGATACATTTAAGATGCGCCCGACATCTTGTCTCGTCTACAAATTGGATACGCTTTTAATGCTTTCTTACTTATCTCATCTTTTAGAAGGACGAGATATGTTTATTATAAAATCATTTTATTTGAGGACGGAATATGTAACAAAGTGTGAAAAAGTAAATACCTCAACATGTGTCTACATTTATAATTTTTATATTTATTTTATTTATTATTTAAAAAATCCTATCTATTAATATTATTGGTTCATTTTTGAAGAATTATTTGTTGCTTGTTCTTAGTAATATCTTTCCTTATTGGGTTTAGTTTTGGTTTTTTTCTCTCTATTATAATCCCTTTCCTTTAAAATCTGACCATCTTACTTATATCTTTATCCATATCTTCCAAGTGATTGATGTGAAGTTCACGTGTCTTTAAATCTTCGAAGTGTCTCTCGTGAGCTAGTGTACTTTAGTGAAAGTTTAGTATTCCATGTACATACAGGTCTCCAGGTTCTCATTTATCGGAGAGTGAAGGTGTGAATGACCAATGTATCGCCTAATATACTAAGAAAAAGACGGTAATGGACAGCTTGATAATGGGAGAAAGAAAGCTTAGAGGGTGTGAAGACTGTATGGTTGGCCAATATTGTAGGTTAGTAGTCATTAGAAGAGGCAGCTATTGTGTTCTCGTCGTTAGGGCCAAAAGTTAAAGATCAGGTCTATAACATGATTAACAGAGGTTGACGCATCGGGCCTTGCTGCATCTAGATCTAGATACTCTGGTGATAATGTAGTTGATATTGTTGGCCCCATTATGGTTCTAGGCGTGGCTATGTGAGAGGGTGGGTGCTTCGCTAGCTAGTAGCGGTCCGTCATTGTGCTGTTTAGATCCAAACTGGCTCTAATTTTCACGCCTACTCAATTCACACATTCCACTCTATTGTTATTCATAATCATCGCTCGCTAGTCATCACCATACCTTAATCATACTTAATTAATATCCTCTCTCTCAATCTCGAATTCATCATCAAACCTCAATCAAAACCAAATGTTACTAATCACATCTCAACTTCAAACATAACTTTCAAACTTACTTACCAAACTTACCTCTAAATCAAACATCCCACAATTGTCTTCATATTCCTTAAAATAACTCTTTTTCTCTCAACTCCAATGTTTAATTCTATTAAAACCTCAAACCCACTCTCATAATCCCTAACCCTTGAATTTATAATTAATCTACTTTTTAAAAGTTTTAGCTAGTTAATTAAATCTCTTTTTGTGTGTTATTGAAAATCAAATAAGTTAAATCACAAGTCAACCAAATCATAAAATCCGATTCTCTTTAAAATCCTTAAAAGTATTCAAGACTTATCTCTTTTGATAATTAATTCAAACCAAATTCATTTTCGAAATCATAACTAAAACTCCTTTAAATTCTTAGAAAAAATCCGGCAGCACCTCCCCTAAAAACCAAAGTTTACCACCCATCACAGGTTCTCTCAATTCAACCACAACTCAACAAAACCAAACCAGCATTTCAAGTTAACATTTCCAAATTTGTCATTTAAGACCAGTCATTATCGATTTAAATCAAAGAAAACCAAAATCAACATATTCATTCCGTTTTTCCAGAAATTCAAAAATCAACCAATTCACCAACAAACATAACCTTTCAATCACAGCAGAAAATCATTTACATCATAGACATTCATCCATTTGCATTAATCTACTAAACTTGTCAGGTATTCAAAGCCTAAAAATATTTTTATTTTAAAACAAACCCTAACTCGAGGAATCAAGTCCGCAGCGATTCTAACATGATAGAATCCTTTTTTCCCCGGCCCGCAATAGCGACAATTGCATCCACAACTCTGCTTACTTTCGCAACAACAGAAGTAGCTTTAATTGCAACATGCAACCTCGATAACTCAATCCTAAATCATCAATGTCTTGAAATATTTAATAACATATAACGGAATACTAACGGCGAGGGTTTCGAAACAGAGATACTTACTGTAATGACAGAACGATGCAACAGCAACAGCGGCAACTTTCACCGCATGTAGTCTCAGTAAATTAATCCTACGACATCCATACCTAAAAAATCTTGACAACGGATAACCAAAACAAGTATAGCAAGATTTTGGAGTGGGAACAACTTACTGTAATAAAGAACGACGGAATGGAGCAGCAGCTTCGACAGCAACCTCTGGCACCGACAACGCTGTTTCCCAGCGACCAGAGGCTCAGTGACCACATCTCCAATAGTGGCGACAGAGTGCGCGAGCGGCGGCGACGAGCTCCTCTCTCGTGAGCTCATTTTCTCTCCTCGACGGCGTCCCTCTCTCATGCAGTGGCATCGTGAAGAGGACGATGACAGCGGCGCATACCTCACAACGACGATGGCGGCAACGACGCGGGTTGCACGAAGCGGCAATGCGTGCAATGGCAGCGACGGCAGAACCGGCTTCTCCTCTCTCGCGCGCATCACTCTTTTGTCAGTCTCTCTCTTTTTGCGAACTCTCTCTCTTCGGCTTCAATGGCAACAACGGCAAGCTCAGTGGTGGCAGAGGTGGCAAGATGCAACGGTGAAGACTCGGGATGAGGACAACTACGATGACGGTGCCAGGACGTGACAAAAACGGCGAGGCGACGACGAAGGACCCTCCCTCCTCACGTGCGACACGAAGGCGCGGCGGTAGTGATGCTTGCCGGCGCCGTCCTCCCACGCTTCTCTCCTCCCCAGTTGCAGCTCTCTCTCCCTCCTTCTTTCTCCCTTTTTTTGCGTGTGTGTATTTTTGGGAAGGGGTTGGCGGCTGATGGGTTAAAGGGGGTTAGGGTTTTGTGTGTTTGATTTTTAGGGTTAGGATTGATTTGGGGCAAATTTGAAATTTGAGATTTTTGGGCAAATTGGAATTCGGTAAATATAATAAAATTAGGGTATATTTTATAAATTTGAAATCTAATTTAATCCCTTAAAATTACTTTAAAATATTATTTGTTGTATTAATTTACTAATTGACTTTCAATCAAGTATTCTAATTTAAAATTAGAGATAATATAATTAATTTTCTTTGTTTATAAAAATTAAAATATTAAATTCCAAAATCTCAATTAGTTAAACTAAATCATATAAAATTCTTATTATTTTACAGCTACTAAGCTTTATAATTTAAATATAGAAAATTATTCAATAATTATAAAATTAAGTAAAATTTCTATTTTAATTATCAAAACATGATTTAATCACTTTTAATAAAATAATTTATGAAAATAAAGTCTTTAATAAATAAATAAATTTAAAATGAGCTCATAATAAGATTTTTCAAAAGTTTTGGGTCTTACACGTTTATGTCTCTAGGTCCTGTCTTTGAAAACAAACGGTACTGGCCATAATTATCAAAATTCGAACCAGACCGGCTAGTTTGATTGAAAAACCGGTGAACCGAACCTTAAATCGGTCTAGATTAAACATTCTAACTGGACAAGCAAACGAACCGATCAAACTCAAGAAACCCAGTCAAACCAGCCTAAACTGAGGATTGAACAGGACTACTTAGCCCACTGACATTAGCACGCGCATCACTCAAATTTCAAAAAATTAGAGAATATTCTAGGCGTTGGGTTCAAAGTTGAGACCCTCAACATATAAAGGAGCATACAACCACTAGACCAAGTTTAGTCTTTGTAATATATGGTGCTTTTTTATAAATATATTACAAACTATTAGATATATCATAATTAATAAACTTTATGTATTAACTCTTTTAGTCATGCAAATTTAAGATATTTTTTATTCTAATGAATAGTATAAAATCCAGTTAATTAATGACAAATTAGCCCATAAATAAGAATTTATTCTAGAAAACTAAAAATGTAATTTTTATGGCTTTATACGATAGAGGAGATTGAGGAGAGAATTTCGATACCAATTTTGTAGAAATCGGACCAAGATTGGACCGAACGGGCCAAGCCGGGCCAACCGGACCCATATTAGGCTCTTGGCCCAACATAACTAAACCTAAAACCCTAATTTTCAGTACTCTCTCTCCTCTCTACACACTAAACACACTGAAAATGGAAGCAAATGGGGGAAGAACACTGTCTCAAGTTCTAACCCTTGGTTGATCTTCAAACCACCATAACTTTTAATCTAGAGCTCCGATTGTCGCATCGTTTACGACCACGCGTTCACCGCGAAGAGCTCTATAAAACCCACTACTTTATTCTTGAGGTAAGCCACGATTTCATCTCAGTTCTTCATCCCTTAATTTCAAATTTCATGGAGAAAAGTATTGAGATTTTGGGCTCTTTGATGTTATAGGACCCAACTCTCTTGAAGGAGAAGATTAATCTTATCTCCTTGAATCTTGGGTGTGGTAAGATTCTCAACCCTAGTGGAATTAGTTGTTCTATGATGTTTGGGTATTGAATTGTTGTGTCTGGGTATGATAATTGTGGCTTAGGTAGTGTGTATGTGAATATTGAAGCTTGATTGAGATTTTGGAAAGCTTGGAAAAAGGCTTTGGTGTGCTAAAAATTTGTTCTTGGAGGTGTTGAGACCTTGAGAGCTTGTGAAAAAGTGATTTGGAAGTGCTCCAGTTGAGCGGGGGAAATCGGCTAAGGTATGGTCTCGGTTTCCTGTATCTAAAATGTAATGTGGTGTGAAAACTTAGGCTAGAGGCCCTAAGATAGGATTTGAATTGTTGATGTTGTTGAATGGTTGAGAAATATTATATGGTCATATATGTGAATATGATTATTGATGCCTTGATGGTATGATGCATGAGAGATATGCATGTTGTGATATATGCTTGATGATTGAATGAGGTTGAATTGTGGGTGAAACCGTTGATGGTGAGTATGACATTAATTATGTGTAATGATGGTTTATTGGAGATGGTATTGTTGAGAATTGGGATGGGGAATGATGTATGACATGTTAATGTGTTTGCAATTTAGCCATTTGCTTGAGATGGGTTAAAATGATGGGATGGTGGTTGTGATTTTGATAAAAATGTTAATGTATGAGTTAAGGAGGCTTGAGTTGATTTTGGGTATGTTTTTCTTGATTTTAAAAAGGGTTGGAATTGGGTTTTTTTTAACATGACACTTTGTGGTTTTGTATGAAAATGTAGTTTTTGGGCATACTTTGATGGAGCGTAACTTGGACTTTGGATCTCCGTTTTGTGCCAAATTTGTTTAGAAATGAAATTAGATCCAGGGCGGTTATGCCGTTTGAAGAACGGATAAAAAACGATTTAAAATGAGGAAGTTAAGCCCGTCGGAAGATTGGGGTGTGAAACTGTGAATTCTGCAGCTTTTAACTTAGAAAAATTTTTGGCAGAACGCGCACCCACGCGTAGGTGTTGCCGACGCGCACGCGTCGTTTTCAAAAAATGCACCATCCACGCGTGCACATGGCCCACGCATACGCGTCAATGTGTGATAAACCCCAATTTTTTGGTTTATCTTGTGCTTAATTTGGGGGATTTTATCACATTTTCTCATATTTATTCAATGAAATAGCATGGTTTTGCAATTCTCCCTTGATTTGTGCTAAAATGTGAAAACATGCTTTTTAGGCCCTAAAATTAGTGATTTTAATTCACTTTAATTCCATTCGATGCCTTGATATATTTGTTGAGTAATTTTAGATTCATAAAGCAAGTATTGGATGGAAGAAGTGAGGAGAAAAGCATGCAAAGTGGGAGAACTCATGAAGAAATGAAGGAACTGTAAAGCTGTCAAGCCTGACCTCTTCGCACTCAAACGGCCATAACTTGAGCTACAGAGATCCAAATGAGGCAGTTTCAGTTGCGTTGGAAAGCTGACATCCAGGGCTTCACAATGATATAAAATTTGCTATATGTTGCTTCACGTTCAGGGGCGCTCACGCGCCATGTATGCGTACGCACCGATGCTGTCCGTGGGTCCACTTTAATGAAATCGCCCCCAGCAATTTTGCAGCTCATTTTGGGCCCAATCCAACCCATTTCTGATGCTATTGAACCCAAGAATTGAAGGGGGAATGAACCAAGTAGTCATAGTTTAGTTTTCATGATGTTGTAGGTAGAATTCTAGAATTTAGGGTAGTTTAGGTTTAATTTTCTTAAATCCCACTTTTAATCCTTGTTTTGATTTAGCTTTCTCTCTTAATTTCTTGTTGTTATATCTTAATCTTCTTAGTTCCTCTTGTTCATTTCCTTTATTTTGTTGCTTTTATGTTCATGAACTTTGTTGGATCTTAATTTTCTTTTAATACAATTTTATGTTTCCATGCTCTTTTATGTTGATCTTGATTGTTAGTGTTGATTTCTTGCTTATGTTAGTTATGGTTTCCTTTAATTCTTGCATTTGATGATGTTTACTTTTCTTGCACACTAAGTGTTCGTTAAAATGATTCCTCTAGTTTTTGAGTAGTTTTCTTAACTCTTGGCCTAGACTAAGGGAATTGAGTGACCTTGAGTCATTGGGTCTCAATGAATTGGTGATTTGAGAACCCTTGGTGATCAATTTGATACTCATTGACGCCAATCCACTACTAATCTAATTAGTAGGTAGGTTGGGACTTATGGGTTGATGTGATCAAACCTATTTGACGTACTTCAAGCCTAGGAGTAGATATTACGTACTTAAGGCTTTGAAAGTAGACTTAATAGGTTGGCCTCTCATAATTGTTAATATATGGTTTGTAGACAAGGATGATGATCTCAATTTACCTATGTCTAGCTAAGAGTTCTTTCTATTTCTTTTATTTAGTTAATTGTTCAATTTCTTTTCTTGCCATTTATATTTTCTTGCAAAAACATAAAACCAACCCCCTTACCCCCTTCATAGCCAATAATTGAGCACTTCATTGCAATTTCTTGTGAGACGACCCGGAGTCTAAATACTTCGGTTAATTTTCATTGGGGTTTGTACTTGTGACAACTCAAATTTTTGATGTGGAAATTGTTTGTTGGTTTAGAACTATGCTTAAAACGAAGCTCTTATTTCTAGAAGAGAAATTCTAAACCATCGAGCAAAACTCATTATCAATGTGCTGCACCAAATGCCTAGCCAAATTCCCGAGAGTTATGCCTGGGGCACAAAACGCATCCACGCGTACGCGTGGCTGACGCGTAGGTGTCACTGGGCTTTTCTGCCATCCACGTGTGTGCGTGGGGGGGGGGGACACTTACGCGTCACTCTATCTAGCTGCCACCCACGCGTGCGCGTGGGCGACGCGCATGCGTGACCCGGTTTTCATTCTAAAGTTGATTTTTGAGTTTTCAAAGCCAACTTTTATACTTTTAAGCCTTCGATCTCACCCCTTATGTCTTAAATTATTATGATATGCCTAGCAATGAGAAAGGAGCTAGGGGATGTGATAACTTGTGAATGAAGAAAAGGGAAAATTAATGACCAATGATGATCAAGGATGATTATATGAGATACAGAGGATGGCAGTGGAAGTGCTTTATGTGCCATGAGCCAAAGGGCTGTATTTGTTAATAAATTGGCTGGTTCTAGATTGAACTGTGAGCTGGATGGCTGAGTTATTGCCGAGTTACGGCAGAGCCATTATTGAATTATGGTTGAGTATACTTGCATATATGCTTATTGAATGAGATGTGAATGTTGCACTTCCACTATCTGAGATACGAGTTTCGCTGGGTGAAAGCGATGGCTAGCCACCATGTGCTCCAGGTGGAGACTCGATACTCTGCTGACCCTATGTCGTAAGTGTGGCCGGACACTGTGAAAGTTTCGGATGAGCTCGCCCCCGTGAATATACACCAGTGAGGGTGTTGGATATAAATTATGAATTGTGAATTATGTTGAGTATAACTCGAGTTGGGGATGCACGATAGAGGGACAGTCCAATGGTTAGCTACCAGGACTTGTCGGGTTGGCTATATAACCGACAGATGATATCATCAGCCATTAGGACAGGCATTCATCATACACATACTATGTGAATTGTTTGGAATTGCCTAATTGACTGCATATTACCTGCTAATTGTCTAAATGCCATATCTGCTTTCTATTTGTATATCTTCTAGTCTGATATAATTGTGTTTGCCATATTATATTACTACTGGCGGTTGGGAGGTCTGCAGGAATTGGAAAGGAAAGTTTTAGTTAGACTGAAGATCTTTAGTCAGTTGCCATTTGTGGTTTACACTGTTTATAAGCTTTAAATTTTATCTGGTGGAAGTTCTAGGATTTGCCTTCGGCTTTCCCAGGACATTACATGTTAGATATGCGGGTACTGTTACCATACTAAGAACCTCCGGTTCTCACCCATGCGAATTTTGTGGGTTTCAGATGCAGGACGTGAGGCTTCACGCTGAGGCATGCTGGAGACTTCTGGATTAGCGAAGAGCCTTGGTTCTCGGGACTTTACTTTGGTCTTATGTTTTCTCTTAGATACTCTTATCTCCACTAAATAATACAAACTATGATGACTCCTCTTAGAGGTTGTTTTTGGAGAGTAGGTTTGGTATTTTTGTCCCTTTGGGTTTCTTTTGGGTTTCTTTGCTTTATATATTTATGTATATACTTTTATGCTCGAACTGGTTATCTTTGCAACCGGATTTTGAGTTTTGATATTCATGTTTTTGACACTCCTTTGTATATATATATATATATATATATATATATATATATATATATATATAATCTCGTGTTACCTTATTTTCTTTACCCGTTACGTTATGTTATCGATCGGAGTGTTGCGTTTTTCATGTTACGAATTTATTTTACCCCTTTTCTTCAAAGGCTCCTAGTTATAAACATTCTTCACACTACTATACATACTAAATTTTTATTTTAGAGGTCGTAATACCTTCCCATCTCTGTTTTATGACTTAAGCATAAGACTTTGTATGGTAGGGTATTACATTATGGTATCAGAGTAGTTCATTCCTGTAGAGCCTGAGGAACGGACTGACTATGCTTCTGTGCATTCTCTGTATATGTGTTACGTGCTATTAGTATATCTGATTGATATAACTGGCATAAACATTCATGAGCATGCATTTGGGACTTTGAAATACTAAACTTCCGATATTGAGACTGATCAACTTGATATCGATTGTTTGGTGTGTATAGGAACTAGATGGCGCCTCGTGGATGCGGTCGAGGTCATGGAGAGGTCGTACTAATGCTCGTGCCCCCCTGGGGTCAATCCAAATAACCCGGTAAACTTTATGACGGCATTGGAGAACATGGCTGCTGCTATGCAGGGCACTACAGAGGCTCTTGGGCAACAGATGAACAACAATGGCAATGACGGAGGTGGAACTCAGGGCCTGATGACATTGGCAACCTTCTTGAAGGTTAATCTACCTAAGTTCAAGGGAACTACTAACCCGACTGAAGCTGATACTTGGTTTCAGGCTATGGAGCGAGCATTGCTAGCGCAGGTGGTACTTGAAGGGCAGTGTGTTGAGTTTGCTACCTATTTGCTCACTGGGAAAGCATCGCATTGGTGGCAGGGAGTCCGACGTCTCCTGCAGCAGGGTGATAACTATATCACCTGGGATACCTTCCAGGAAGAATTCTATAAGAAGTACTTTCCAACTTCTGCCAGGACGGCCAAGGAACTTGAGTTACTACAGCTGAAGCAGGGTGCTATGTCCATATCTGAGTATAGAAACAAGTTTGAGGAGCTGTTCAGGTTTTCCCGTATGTGTTAGGGAACTCCTGGAGACTATGAGGAATAGAAGTGCATTAAGTATGAAGGGGGACTCCAGAGTGATATCTTCAGCTTGGTGGGACCAATGGAGATCAGAACTTTCTCAGAGTTGGTGAATAAGAGTAGGGTTGCTGAAGAGTATATGAAGAAGGCAGCTGTAGAGAGAGGAAGCCATAGGGGATTATTCCCACAGAACCGAGGGAAGAGCTTTGCTCCTAGAGATCCACCTTTCAAGCGGGGAGGCTCTTTCAAGAAGGCCAACAACAACAACTCCCTGGAGAGGAGATTTGGGAAGTAGCCTTAGAATGATCAAGCTTGTACCAGCGCGAAAGTCACCATCCGGGAGCCCTGTGCAAGACCAGATGAGGTTTGTGCTATTCTTGTGGTAAGGCGGGGTATGAAGCCACAAATTGTCCAGAGAAGCAGAAACAAGGCGCAGGGAAGGAACAACAGACTGGTCGGGTGTTCACCACGTCAGCTATAGGTGCCGAGGGATCTGAGACACTTATCCGAGGTAACTGTGAAATGGCTGGCCAAACTTTAAATGCTTTATTTGATTCGGGGGCAACACATTCATTCATTGTATTTGAAAAAGCTAGTGAGTTAGTATTGAAGATTGTAGTTTTAGGTTATGACCTAAAGGTGTATGATGCCACCCATGAAGCCATAGTAACTAGGCTAGGATATCCGCAAGTTTCATTTAAGGTCAACCAACGTGATTTTGTCCATAATTTAATATGCTTGTCGATGATTGGTCTTGATCTTATCTTGGGATTGGACTGGTTATCTAAGAATCATGTTTTGCTTGACTGTTCTGCAAAATCCTTATACTTTATGCCAGAAGATACAGAAGGGCCGGTTGTGGTGAATAGTTATTACTTGAATTCTATGATGGTGAATTGTTCTGGAACCGAATGTCAGGGTATCTTGTTGTTAACTGCGGGTGTTTCGGGTGATGATCAAAGATTAGAACAAATTCTGGTTGTGCGTGAGTTTCTGGAGGTGTTTCTCGATGATATCGATGAATTTCCACCTAACCGAGAGGTTGAGTTTGCTATTGAGTTGGTGCCTGGGGCTGGACCAAACTCGAGTGCTCCTTACAGGATGTCACCACTAGAAATGGCTGAGCTAAAGTCTCAGTTAGAGGATCTGTTGGGTAAGAACTTTATCTGTCCAAGTGTTTCTCCATGGGCTGTGCCAGTATTACTGGTAAAGAAGAAGGACGGGAGTATGCGGCTCTGTGTGGATTACAGGCAGCTGAACAAGGTCACGATAAAGAATAAGTACCCGCTGTCGAGGATTGTGTAAACCTCGATAAATTAGTAGATAATTAGTCAATAAACTAGTTTTTAATAAGGAATATTAGAAATGCGAAAATAATATTAAATTAGGATAGAGCTCATTGAAACGAGAATTTTGACACTAATTTCGAAGAAAACGGTCCAAGATTGGACCGAACGGGCCGAACCGGTTGAACTGGGCCCAAACCGGGCCGTCTGTCCAACCGGACCAGCCCTTTTAAGTGAGCCCAAAGCCTTTCTTCCCCTTCATTTTAACAGAAACGAAGTTGCAGCACACAAAGGGGAGGGAAGAATGAAACTTCACCGAACCCTTACGGTAATCTTCCATACGCTGTAACTTCTCCGTCCGAGCTCTAATCGCCGCGCCATTTGTGGCCACGCGTCCACCGCGTTGAGCTCTAAATTTCTACCAGAACAATTTCATAGGTAAGCCCTTAAATATTCTCAGCCACTCTTTTCCCCCAATTTTCGAATTTGAATAGGAAGGTTGAATTTCTTTGATTTTTGATGTTTTAGGGTCTAATTAGCTTGAGGAAAATGTTCACTCTTGCTTATGTGAAGCTTGGATAAGGTGAGGAAACCATAATTTCATTTTAATTTCATTGAATTTGAGCTTTGAGTATTAATTTGGATATATATGCGTTATGAATGTGTATTAGGTTGTGAATAAATAATTGGAGCTTGAAAATGTGAATATTGGAACTTGGAGGAAGCTGGCTAGTTGAATTTTGAGGGGCTGCCTTGATTTTGAATAAATAGCTTTGGTCGTTACGTAGAAATCGGCCAAGGTATGGTTTAGGTTTCTTGCATTTAATATATAATGTTCTGTGAAAACTTAGGCTAGATGACTATAGGATAAGCTGAATTGCAACGGAATGGTATAATGCTTAGTATACTTGATATCTATGATGTGATTTGATTGTGTAATAGAGATGATTGTTATGTGGACATCTTAATATGATATGAGTAATGAGATATGGCTAAGTTGATGATTTTTTAGGCTACATGCTTGGTGGTTAAAGGCTTGATGGTTTTGTTGATATATATAGTTTTGATGGTTGATGGTTGATGAATGGTGTAAGTATTATTGAATTTGTTATTGACATGAGTTGTTGGAGTTGGCAAGGTTAGAAAGGAATGGAATGTAAGTTTTGGAATGTAAATGAGTTTTAAGAGTTTTGCAAAATTGGTTTTTGGCCAAACTTCGGCGAGGCATAACTTGGCCTTCGAACCCTCAATTTGCTTCTAACTTGTTTTGAAATGAAAATTGGGTTCGTAATTTTTATGCCACTCGAAAAACGGGTGAAAAATATTGTAAAACGAAGAAGTTATAAGGATTCGAAGATTGTAATATAAACTGCCCTGTTTTTAGGACCCTGCCACTGCTGCATCACTACTGCATCTGCCTCATATTTTTTTTAAAAGGACATACGCCCACGCGTACGCGTGACCCACGTGTACGCGTGGAGTGGATTTTCGGCGATGCGTACGCGACGAGTCCCATATGTGCGCGTAAGGAGTAAACAAGCCTGTTCACGCGTACGCCTGACCCACGCGCATGCGTGACATGAAGTTTACACCCACGCGTACGCATGACAAAGAGACGCGCGCGCGAGCTGCAGTTTTACATTTCCACGCGCACGCGTGAGTCACGCGTACGCGTGGATCCTATTTTAGCAAACATGATTTTTAACATTTTAAACTAAATTTTAAACCTCTAAACCTCTATTTTCATTCCTTTAGTCATGAATATTAGTGTTACACTTAATAAACAGATGAAGTTAGGAAATGAGGATAACTTGGAGGTGAAGTAAAGTTGAAAAGTGATGATTTGATTATGAGATGTTATGGATAACTCATATATGATACTTGATTGGATGTTCTGATGAAAGATTATGTATGAAATTTGGCTTGAATGATTTAATGATCTGAGATACGAGATTCCCTGGATAAAGTGTTGTGGCATGCCACCACGTGTACCAGGTCAAAAACTCGATACTCTGTTGACCCTACGACGTAAGTGTGACCGGGCACTATATAAATTCCCGGGAATGTTACCTCCATTGAGCAATATTGATTATTTGAGATAAAGCTATGCATAGACTCTTGGGGATGCACGTCGGGGGACAGTCTAAGTACAATTCAGATTTGTCGGGTTGGCTAGATAACTGACAAGTGAGCCTCATCAGCCATAGGACAGGCATGCATCATATGCATATTACTTGAATTACTTGCTTGTGCTTAATTGGGTGTGCCTATATGTACTTGCCATGTTAAATGTGTATTTGTTACCTGCAGCATTTGTAACCTTCTTGTGCTTGCCTTTATCTGTCTATTTGTCTGTGGAAATGCATGATGGAGTTGGAGGTATGGAGGAATGGCAGTATGAGACTTAGATTTAAGGTTAAGTTAAGTTAGGTTTAAATATTTCTAGAAAACCACCTTTTATGGCTCCTGTTTAATACTTTAAGCTCTATAATCTGAGTGTCGGCGTTCTAGGATTGCCTCTGGCATTCCCAGGACCTTATATATTATGTGTGTGGCACCTTTACCATACTGAGAACCTCCGGTTCTCATTCCATACTATGTTGTTACTTTTCAGATGCAGGTCGAGAGGCATCTCGCTAGGCGTCTGGACTCTTAAAGCGGAGGGGTTACTAGGTAGTTTTGTTGTACAGTGATGTATAAATATGTACTTAGCTTTCTCTCCACATAACTTGTTCTTTTTTATCCTCTGAGAGGTTTATGGAGAGGCAGGATTGTGTATATGTACTTTTGGGTTTTGGATATGTATGTATATATGTGTAAATATTCTACGGCCAGTCTTGACTTCGTAGGCTGAGTTAGGAGCTTGTTATTTTGTATCTTTGGCACTCTATTCCTACTTTTGTTATCTTATATTAAATAGTTATGGTTTTCTTAGCACGCAAGTTAACTCATTCCTTGAGCGTTGCGCTTTTATTTCGCGATTTTTATTTTCCCTATTCTTCAAGGCTCTTAGCATATTATAATTCTTCTGCTATTATATTTACTCATTTTATTTTAGAGGTCGTAATACCACACCACCTTCGTTTTACGACTTAAGCGTAAAGCTTAGTGTGGTAGGGTGTTACATTATGGTTTCAAAGCAGTTCGTTCCTATAGAGCCTAAAAGACGGATTGATTGTACTTCTGTGCATTCTCTGTATATGTGTTTATATGCTATTAGGATATCTGACTGATATATATGGAATATACGTTTGTGAGCATGCATTTGGAACTTAAAGCATTAGACTTGCGATATTAAGACTGATCAACTTAATATCACTTGTTTAGTGTGTATAAGGACCAGATGTCGACTCGCGGACGCGGTCGCGGGTGAGGTAGAGGTAGGATTGGGACTGTTACTCCTGGTTTGGCAGGGAATAATCTAGTAGACTTTATGACTATCCTGGGTAATATGGTTTCAGCTATGCAGGCGACCGCCAAGGTACTGGGTAATCAGATAAACCAGGGTAATCCCATGAACAATAATGATGAGGACGGTCCTATGACACTTACTACGTTTTGAAATTTCACCCTCCAACCTTCAGGGGAACCTCAAATCCCGGTGATGCAGATAATTGGATTCAAGCTATGGAACGGGTACTGTAGGCTCAATAGGTTCCTGAAGAGTAATGGGTTAAGTTTGGAACTTATCAGCTATAAGGATAGGCTCACCATTAGCGGCAGAGAATACGACACATCTTGCAGCCAGATGGCGCTGTGATAACTAAGAGGTTGGTCATCTAAGAATCATGTTTTGCTTGATTATTCTGAGAAGTCAGTACAGTTTATGCCAGAAGGGTCAGAAACACCGGTTGTGGTGAATAGTTACTATTTGAATTCTATGATAGTAAACTGTTTTGGAACTGAATGTCAGTGTATTATGTTATTAATTGTGAGAGTATCAGGTGATGATCAGAGTTTAGAGCAAATTCTGGTTGTATGTGAATTTTCAAATGTGTTTCCGGATGATATTAATGAATTTTCACCTAACCGGGAAGTTGAATTCGCAATTGATTTGGTGCCTGGAGCTGGTCCAATTTTGATTACTCCTTATAGGATATCACCTTTAGAAATGGCTGAATTGAAGGCTCAGCTGGAAGATCTGTCGGGTAAGCAATTTATCCGACCAAGTGTTTCTTCGTGGGGAGCGCCAGTGTTACTGGTAAAGAAGAATGATGGGAGTATGCGGTTGTGTGTCGACTATCAGCAGTTGAATAAGATCACTGTGAAGAACAAATATCCGTTGTCTATAATCGATGATCTAATGGATCAGTTACAGGGTGCCAGTGTGTTTTCCAAGATTGATCTGCAATCCGGGTATCATCAGATAAGGGTTAGAGATGAGAATATTCCGAAAACTGCTTTTAGAACCCGTTATGGCCATTATGAGTATACAGTGATGTCTTTCGGGTTAACTAATGCCCCGGCAGTATTTATAGATTATATGAACAGGATTTCTGACTGTATTTGGACAAGTTTGTTATTATCTTCATTGATGACATTCTTGTTTATTCTAAGACTGAAGAGGAGCATGCTGATCACTTGCGAACTGTGCTGCAAAATCTGAGAGACAGGAAGTTATATGCTAAGTTGTCTAAATGTGGGTTTTGGAAGAGTGAGGTAAAGTTTCTCGACCACGTGGTGAGTAAGCAGGGAATAGCTGTGGATCCTGCTAAGGTGGAAGCAGTGATGAATTGGGAGCGACCAACTTCAGTTACAGAGATCAAGAGTTTCCTAGGTTTGGCAGGATGTTACCGCAGATTCCTTAAGGGGTTGTCACAGCTCGCCTTACCTTTAACTAAATTGACTAGGAAGGATACGCTTTTTGTCTGGACTCCAGAGTGTTAGGAAAGTTTTCAAACTTTGAAGCACAGGTTGACTACTGCACCCATGATGGTATTGCCTGAACCAAGTGAACCGTTTGAAGTGTACTGTGATGCATCGCTGAAGGGCTTGGGGTGCGTTCTGACGTAGCACCAGAATGTTGTAGCATACTTCTCACGGCAATTAAGGCCGCATGAAATGAATTACCCGACTCATGATTTGGAACTTGCTGCTGTTGTGTTTGCTTTAAAGATTTGAAGGCACTATCTCTATGGCGCTAAGTTTCATATTTTCTCAGACCATAAGAGTTTGAAGTATCTTTTTTAGTAGAAAGAGTTGAATATGCGTTAGAGAAGGTGGATGGAGCTTCTAAAAGATTATGATTTTGAATTGAATGATCATCCAGGAAAAGCGAACGTTGTGGCGGATGCTTTGAGTCGGAAGTCTTTATATGCAGCTTGGATGATGCTACGAGAGGAAGAGTTACTGAAGGCATTTCAAGGTTTGAATTGGAGAGTTAGAGAAGAATGTGGAATCCTGTGTTTGATTCAGTTGCAAATTTTAAGTGATTTTAAATCATAACTTCTGAATGCTCATCGAGGTATTACTAGCAGTTAAACAGGGAAAACAGTGGAGAGTGTCAGAAGGACAGGATGGTTTGTGGAGGTTCAAGAACTGGATTGTTGTGCCAGATATTGGAGACCTGCGATAGAGTATCTTGAAGGAAGCTCATAAGAGTGGATTCTCAATTCATCCAGGGAGTACTAAAATGTATCAAGATTTGAAAGTGATGTTCTGGTGGCCAGGTATGAAGAATGATGTGGCATTGCATGTATCTAAATATTTAACGTATCAGAAGGTTAAGATTGAGCATCAGAGACCATCAGGGACCCTTCAGCCTTTGGAGATTCCACAATGGTAATGGGAGAGTATCGCAATGGATTTTGTGATAGGTTTGCCTAGAACCCGATCTGGTTGTGACGCTATTTGGGTGGTTGTGGATCAACTGACAAAATTAGCTCACTTTCTTCCTATCCGAATAAGTTGCACAATGGAGGAATTGGCTCGAATGTATATCAAAGAGATTGTCAGGTTACATGGCATGCCTTGTACTATTATATCTGACAGAGATCCCCATTTTACATCAAGGTTCTGGGGAGCTTTTCAGCGTGCATTTGGGACTCAGTTAAGCTTGAGTACTGCGTATCACCCTCAGACAGATGGTCAGTCAAAGAGAACTATTCAGACCATGGAAGATATGCTAAAGGCTTGTGTATTGGACCAGCCGGCAAGCTGGGATCGGTATATGCCATTAATAGAGTTTGCTTATAATAATAGCTATCATGCGAGCATTGGAATGGCTCCATATGAGGCTCTGTATGGCAGAAAATGTCAATCTCCGCTATATTGGTATGAAACTGGAGAAAGAAGTTTGTTAGGGCCTGAGATGATAGCTGAAATCATTGAACAGATAAAGAAGATTCGTAGCCGAATGCTTATAGCCCAAAGCCGCCAAAAGAGCTATGCTGATCAGAGGCAAAAGCCTTTGGAGTTTGAAGAAGGAGAACATGTCTTTCTGAAAGTTACACCAACCACTGGAGTGGGAAGAGCTATTAAGACTAAGAAACTGAATCCCCGTTATATTGGACCGTTTGAGATCCTGAAGAGAATTGGGCTAGTGGCTTATAGAATTGCCTTATCGCCGTATCTTTTGAATTTGCATGACGTGTTTCATGTGTCACAGCTTCGGAAGTATACTCCTGATGCAAGTCATGTTCTGGAACCAAAACCAATCCAAGTAAGAGAAGATCTAACACTTCCAGTAATTCCAGTGAGAATTGATGATACTAGTATTAAACGATTACACGGGAAGGAAGTATCTTTGGTAAAAGTAACTTGGAGTCGAGCTGGTATCGAGGAACATACTTGGAAACTTAAATCAGATATGCGAAAGAACTACCCACATCTCTTTTCAGGTAACTGAATTTGAATTTTGAGGGCAAAATTCTTTGTTAGGTGGGTAGGATGTAAACCCTGATAAATTAGTAGATAATTAGTCAATTAATAAGGAAGAATAAAAATGTGAAAATAATATTAAATTAGGATAGAGCTCATTGAAACGAGAATTTTGACACTAATTTCGAAGAAAACGGTCCAAGATTAGACCGAATAGGCTGAACCGGTTGAATCGAGCCTAAACCGGGCCGTCGGTCCAACCAGACCAACCCTTTTAAGTGAGCCCAAAGCCTTTCTTCCCCTTCATTTTAACAAAAATCAAGTTGCAGCACACAAAGGGGAGGGAAGAACGAAACTTCACCGAACCCTTACGGCAATCTTCCATACGCCGTAACTTCTCCGTCCGAGCTCCGATCGCCGCACCGTTTGCGGCCACACGTCCACCGCGTTGAGCTCTACAATTTCTATTGAAACAATTTCATAGGTAAGCCCTTAAATATTCTCAGCCACTCTTTTCCCCCAATTTTCGAATTTTGAATAGGAAGGATGAATTTCTTTGATTTTTGATGTTTTAAAGGCTAATTAGCTTGAGAAAAACGTTCACTCTTGCTTATGTGAAGCTTGGGTAAGGTGAGGAAACTATAATTCCATTTTAATTTCATTGAATTTGAACTTTGAGTATTAAATTGGATATATATGTGTTATGAATGTGTATTAGGTTGTGAATAAATAATTGGAGCTTAAAATTGTGAATATTGGAACTTGGAGGAAGCTGACTAGTTGAATTTTGAGGGGCTGCCTTGATTTTGAATAAATAGCTTTGGTCGTTACATAAAAATCGGCCAAGGTATGGTTTAGGTTTCTTGTATTTAATATATAATGTTCTGTGAAAACTAAGGCTAGATGACTATAGGATAAGCTGAATTGCAACGGAATGGTATAATGCTTAGTATACTTGATATCTATGATGTGATTTGATTGTGTAATAAAGATGGTTGTTATGTGGACATCTTAATATGATATGAGTAATGAGATATGGCTAAGTTGATGATTTTTTAGGCTACATGCTTGGTGGTTAAAGGCTTGATGGTTTTGTTGATGTATATATATAGTTTTGATGGTTGATGGTTGATGAATGGTGTAAGTATTGTTGAATTTGTTATTGACATGAGTTGTTGGAATTGGCAAGGTTAGAAAGGATTGGAATGGAAGTTTTGGAATGTAAATGAGTTTTAAGAGGTTTTGCAAAATTGGTTTTTGGCCGAACTTCGGCGAGGCATAACTTGGCCTTCGAACCCTCAATTTGCTTCTAACTTGCTTTGAAATGAAAATTGGGTTTGTAATGTTTATGCCACTCGAAAAACAGGTGAAAAATATTGTAAAACGAAGAAGTTATAAGGATTGGAAGATTGTAATATAAACTGCCCTGTTTTCAGGATCCTGCCACTGCTGCATCACTACTGCATCTGCCTCATATTTTTTTTAAAAGGACATACGCCCACGCGTACGCGTGGAGTGGATTTTCGGCAATGCGTATGCGACGAGTCCCATGCGTGCGAGCTGCAGTTTTACATTTCCACGCGCACGCGTGAGTCACGCGTACGCGTGGATCCTATTTCAGCAAACATGATTTTTAATGTTTTAAACTAAATTTCAAACCTCTAAACCTCTATTTTCATTCCTTTAGTCATGAATATTAGTGTTACACTTAATAAACAGATGAAGTTAGGAAATGAGGATAACTTGGAGGTGATGTAAAGTTGAAAAGTGATGATTTGATTATGAGATGTTATGGATAACTCATATATGATACTTGATTGGATGTTCTGATGAAAGATTATGTATGAAATTTGGCTTGAATGATTTAATGATCTGAGATACGAGATTCCCTGGATAAAGTGTCGTGGCTTGCCACCACGTGTACCAGGTCAAAAACTCGATAATCTATTGACCCTACGACGTAAGTGTGACCGGACACTATATAAATTCCCAGAAATGTTACCCCCATTGAGCAATATTGATTATTTGAGATAAAGCTATGCATAGACTCTTGGGGATGCACGTTGGGGGACAGTCTAAGTACAATTCATATTTGTCGGGTTGGCTGGATAACTGACAAATGAGCCTCATCAGCCATAGGACAGGCATGCATCATATGCATATTACTTGAATTACTTGCTTGTGCTTAATTGGGTGTGCCTATATGTACTTGCCATGTTAAATGTGTATTTGTTACCTGCAGTATTTGTAACCTTCTTGTGCTTGCCTTTATCTGTCTATTTGTCTGTGGAAATGCATGATGGAGTTGGAGGTATGGAGGAATGGCAGTATGAGACTTAGATTTAAGGTTAAGTTAAGTTAGGTTTAAATATTTCTAGAAAACCACCTTTTATGGCTCCTGTTTAATACTTTAAGCTCTATAATCTGAGTGTCGGCGTTCTAGGATTGCCTCTGGCATTTCCAGGACCTTATATATTATGTGTGTGGCACCTTTACCATACTGAGAACCTCCGGTTCTCATTCCATACTATGTTGTTACTTTTCAGATGCAGGTCGAGAGACATCTCGTTAGGCGTCTGGACTCTTAAAGCGGAGGGGTTACTAGGTAGTTTTGTTGTACAGTGATGTATAAATATGTACTTAGCTTTCTCTCCACATAACTTGTTCTTTTTTATTCTCTGAGAGGTTTATGGAGAGGCAGGATTGTGTATATCTACTTTTGGATTTTGGATATGTATGTATATATGTGTAAATATTCTACGGCCAGTCTTGACTTCGTAGGCTGAGTTAGGAGCTTGTTATTTTGTATCTTTGGCACTCTATTCCTACTTTTGTTATCTTATATTAAATAGTTATGGTTTTCTTAGCACGCAAGTTAACTCGTTCCTTGAGCGTTGCACTTTTATTTCGTGATTTTTATTTCCCCTATTCTTCAAGGCTCTTAGCATATTATAATTCTTCTGCTATTATATGTACTCATTTTATTTTAGAGGTCGTAATACCACACCACCTTCGTTTTACGACTTAAGCGTAAAGTTTAGTGTGGTAGGGTGTTACAGATTGACGATCTCATGGATCAGTTACAAGGAGATGGGGTCTTCTCCAAGATAGATTTGCGATCCGGTTTTCACCAGATAAGAGTGAGGGGTGAGGATATCCCCAAGACCGCTTTTAGTACTTGTTATGGTCATTACGAGTACACTGTAATGTCTTTTAGGTTGACAAACGCTCTTGCGGTGTTTATGGATTATATGAATAGAGTCTTCCATCCGTTTCTGGATAAATTCGTTGTTGTCTTCATTGATGATATACTGATTTATTCCAAGATTGAAGAGGAGTGATGAGCGGATAATTTATACCCTTTTTGGCATTGTTTTTACATAGTTTTTAGTATGATTTAATTACTTTTTGTTATATTTTTATTAGTTTTTATTCAAAATTCACATTTCTGAACTTTATTATGAGTTTGTGTGTTTTTCTATAATTTCAGGTATTTTTTGGCTGAAATTGAGGGACTTGAGCAAAAATCTGATTCAGAGGCTGAAAAAAGACTGCAGATGCTGTTGGATTCTGACCCTCCTGCAATCGAAGTAGATTTTCTGGAGCTATAGAAGCCCAATTGGTGCGTTCTCAATTGTGTTGGAATGTAGATATCTTGGGCTTTTTATCAATATATAATAGTCTATAATTTTTCTGAGATTTAATGGCCCAAACTGGTGTTCAAATTCAGCCTAAAACTTTCTGGCATAAAATGCTAGAACTGGCACCTTTTTCGGCGTTAAACGCCCATTCTGGCACCCAGGGTGGCGTTTAACGCCAGCTTTGGGCATATGAACGTGAAAGCTTGAAAGCTCAGCCTAGGCACGCACCAAGTGGGTCCCAAAAGTGGATTTCTGTACTATCTGCACTTAGTTACTCATTTTATGTAAACCTAAGTTACTAGTCTAGTATAAAAACTACTTTTAGAGATTCATTTTGTAACTTATGATATTTTTTACACTTCATATTGTAACTTTGACGGCATGAGTCTCTAAACCCCATAGGTAGGGGTGAGGAGCTCTGTTGTGTTTCAATGGATTAACGCAATTACTACTGTTTTCTATTCAATCGCACTTGATTCTATTCTAAGATACTCACTCGTACTTCAAGATGGAGAATATGATGATCCGTGACACTCATCATTATCCTCAACCTATGAACGTGTGCCTGACAACCACTCCCATTCTATCTGAGCTCAACGTAGTCATTGGGCGACAGCTTGAGTGCGTATCTCTTGGGTTTCTGATCCACGGACCGAGTCCGGAGGTTAGAACCTTCGTGGTATAGGATAGAACCAAATGGGCAGTGATGAGATATTTTGGTGAGAAACATAAATCTCTCCCAAAACACCACAAAACTAACCGGCAAGTGCACCGGGTCGTATCAAGTAATAAAAACTCACGGGAGTGAGGTCGATCCCACAGGGATTAAAGGATTGAGCAATTTTAGTTTAGTGGTTGATTTAGTCAAGCGAATCAAGATTTGGTTTATGGTTGTGTGACTTGCAGAATGTAAGTTGCATTGAAGTAAAGAGAACAAGAAATAAATGACTGAAACTTAAAGAACAAGAAATTAAATGGCAGAAACTTAAAGTGCAAGAAATGTAAATTGCGGAATCTTAAAGTGCAAGGAATGTAAATTGCTTGAAATGTAAAGGGGATTGGGATGTGGATTTGCAGAAATTAAACAAGGAAAAACTAAATTGCATCAAACAGAAGAGGAAAAAGGAAATTGGGATTGAACCGGATTTTGAAGCAGTAAAGTAAATGAACAGAAAAAGCAATAAACAGGGAATTGAAATGAGAAATTTAGATCTCAGGACCCAGAGACTAGAAAACCAAGTCTAGATCTCAATGCCTTCCTAGATCCAACAAGACAATTGCAAGGAAATTGTAAATTGCAAAGAAAAGAGATGAAGAACAATGAACCGGAAATGGAATTCAATTAACAGTAAAGAAACAGAGAGATCCAAGATTGAGATTGAAACAGAATTTCTTCAATTCTCCAATCCAAGATCCAAGACGAAAGTAAAATGAAATTTAAAGCAATAAAAGCAAGAAATTAAAGTTCACTCAAGTTCAAAAGCTCTCCAAAAACTATTATGAAAATTCTAAAAGGAAAGCTCTCTAATAACTTGAATTCTATCCTATTTATACACTTTCTAAAATGATCTTCAAGCCTTGAGTTGGGCCTTTGTTCTTGGTGGAATTGGGTTGAAAGAGGCCTTGGTTGATTGCTCTTGAAGTTTGAAGAAGAACCGAAGTGAACCAATTGAACCGGTTTTTGAAGTGAGCCAAAGTTGGTCTCAACGTTAGGGTCAAAGTTAGGGGTCTAACTTTGCCCCTAACTTTTCATAGCAGCAAGCTTGATTTCCTGGTTTGGACGTTGGTGCCAACATTAGGGGTCTAACTTTGACCCTAACATTGGCAATGCTTAGTGCTAGTGGCGCCAACGTTAGCCTCCAAGTTAGGGGGCTAACGTTGGCGCAAACGTTGGCCTTCTCCCCCTTTGTGATTAAGGTGCCAACGTTAGCCTCCAAGTTAGGGGGCTAACGTTGGCGCAAACGTTGGCCTTCTCCCCCTTTATAGCTCATGTGCCAACGTTAGCCTCCAAGTTAGGGGGCTAACGTTGGCGCAAACGTTGGTGGCCCAGGGATGAAGTTTCTCTTGCCAACGTTAGCCTCCAAGTTAGGGGGCTAACGTTGGGGCTAACTTCATGCCTCCAAGTTCACTTTCACTTATCCCTTTCTTCACTTCTAGCCACTCCTCTTTGCTTCAACCTTTTTCCAAGCTTTCTTCACCTATCATGAATCAACCAAACTCATCAAAGCTATGCTCAAAATCATGAGATATTCAATCTTCTACAATATGCAACAAATATAGCACAAAACCTCATGAAATGGCATGAATTCATATATGGTTGGTTCAATCAAGGGAAACATGAAAATCTACTCAATTAGCTTGCTTGTAGCTCAAGAAAGTGCATAATTCTAATGAAAACTAAAGAAAAAGACTAGCTAAAATAGGCTAAGATGACTTGTCATCACAACACCAAACTTAAAGCTTGCTTGTCCCCAAGCAAGAAATAGATTTATGCTCCAAGGTTCTTTCAATTAAGATGGATTGAGGAACACTTGTAAAGTGCAGAGAGTGAAGTGATCAAGTATCAGTGGGGTGAACTCTAAATCATATGCTCATGCAAGGGCTTCAGTGCTCACTAGTCCTTACATATTGGGAGTCGTAGGTCTTAGGATTTTCATCCAAATGGTATCATGGAGATCTCTTTATATGTAGTCACCTTGAAGCAGCTTATAGTTTCTGTGCTTTGGCCTCGACTCTAAGTATCATGTCTCAAGGCGGCTCTTTAGATAAGCTTTCAATCAATACTCCTAAACCAGTTGGTTTTAAGGTATTAGGTGTTGAAGCACCCCTAAGGATTTACTTGCTCAAGCCTCTTTCCTTGACACACTTCAACCACAAGCATTTACTAGGATAACAACTCTTTGCGTTTTTGTTTCTTTCTTTCTTTTTCTGCCTAGTAATTGATGCTCAGAGCCTTGGGCCATATTCTTTTTGCTTTTGTATTTTCTTTTCTTTCTTTTGTTTTGTTTGCTGCTTCTTGGATCAATAAGTTGTTGAGAATCTCCATAATACTTCTTTGAACTTCATGTCCCGCCTATGAGCTCCCATGCAAGTTTTCACAAGCATGCAACCTCAATACAAAATCATATAACCAGAACCACCACTTCTCCTAATCTTTTGCTTGCCTCAAAATTGTTTAATTCCTCAATCCTTCTTTTCAAAGAACTTTCATGTGATGCATTTCTTGGAAATTGAGTGCAAACAAGTTTTGAAGATAAGAATGTTGTGAATGATCAAACATCTTGCTTATTGAATTATAAAGAAATAAATGATACTATGTATGCAGGCAGGGGTAAATAGAAAAGAAACTATACTATGCAGACAGGCAGGGTAGATCAGGATACAATCCAACTTTCAATCACAGCAATATTTGATGCAAAACAATGACTTAACAATACAACCTGTTGAAGTTTACTTGCTTTCCTTCTTCTCATCATCATCATTGCTGGCCTTTAAGTTCATCTTTTGTTTCTTTGGTTGATGATGCTTAGTCCTTCCAACAACTTGTATGGACCTCTGCAATGATATTGAAAGTTGCTTGTTCCCCAAGCACTTGAAAAATGGTTAGCTTGCATGATTTATTTGTGGGCTTTTTGAACTTACTTTGGTGTGGGAACACCAAACTTAGTACCTTGCCAATGGTTAACCATTTGTGATAATTTCTTTTTCTTTTTCAAAAGCAATAAAACTGAAACTAGAAAACAGCAGAATAGTTAACTAGTTTATCCAACATGCTTGAAGCCAGCATTATGCAGAAGGTGAGAGTGTGTTTTATGATGAGATTTTGGTGGAACACCAAACTTAGAATCTTTCATTCTCCCTTAGATTGTTTTGGTGTGCAACACCAAACTTAGCTTCTTGCATTATAGATAAAACTAATTAACCTTTTTATTGAAATAGATATGAAAAGACAGTTACCTCCGGTTGGGTTGCCTCCCAACAAGCGCTCTTTTATTGTCACTAGCTTGACATCCTTCATCCTCTGATCATGGAAGTTGGGGTATCTGTTGCCTTTGGTTTCCTCCTCTCACCATAGGCTTCTCCTTGTTTTCCATAACTGCTTTCCCTTTCAACCCAGCAGCTTTTTCATTGTTCTTCGAGTTCTCTTCAGTGGCTCTTATGGATATATTTCCCTCTCTCCTACCCAGTTTAGCAGGGTTTTGAACCATTTGTTCCATGTACCCTTCAATTCTCTTGAGATATGCCTCTTGGTTTTTCCTTATGTCTTCCTGCTCTATTAATGTCATTTCTTGAATTTTCATAAACCTTTCCATCATCATTTCTAGAACATAGAGTTTTTGGAAGTTTAGGATTGGTTGTGACTGTGTTAATTGTGGTGATTGATGTAGGTCATTTTGGGCAGGTGGTGGGGTAGGATAAGGTTGGAGGTGTGTATATTGGGGTGGTGTGTAGTGATTCTTGTTGGTATGGTGGTGTTTTTGCAGGTTTGGGAAGTGGGGGTTATTATAGTTGAGGTCCCTTTGTTCCTGATGCTGAGATTCCCTCATTCTTAAATAAGAATGTGGTTTCCATGGTGGAAATTGTGCATTCACTGTGACAGAATGTAGAGAATCAATTTGTCTAGCTATTGATTCCAATTGCTGCTGAGTTTGCTGGTGTAGCTGCTTGTTTTGACTCATGATTGCTCTCACTCCTTCAAGATTCATTACTTCCTCTTCTGAAATTGCATTCCGTGGCGTCTCAAATGAATGTTGGTTATTGGCTCTTTTCTCACTGAACTCTGCAGTTCCTTGGATGGTTGCTGTTGCCTTGAGTAGGCCATCTGAGAAGTAATCTACTGCTTTTCTTGTTTCGGAGGTTAATCCTTCATAGAATGCTCGGAAATCCACCTTGTCATTTGTTTTCTTGTATCTCTCCCATGCCTTGAACAGTGGTTCTTCCTCTCTTTGTATGAATGGATGTACTCCTTCTTTCATTTTGATGTGTTGTTGGGGTGAGGAAAATTTGGCTAGAAACTTGGCAACCAATTCATCCCAACTAGTTATACTTCCTTGGGGAAAGGTTTCTAGCCATTGTGCCGCTTCATCCTTCAGTGAGAAAGGAAACAACAAGAGCTTAATGGTATCATGGTCTACACCATTGAGATTGACAGCCCCACAAGTTTTCAGAAAAATGGATAGGTGCTGTTTAGAGTCCTCCAAGGGATTTCCACCATAGGAACAATTGTTCTCTATTAGTGTAATGAGTTGTGGCTTCATGTTGTGATGTTCTTCTTTTCTCAGAAACTCCTTCTTCCCTATGACATATAAATCAATCAATAGAAAGCACAGTGATTCTCTTGAAAATTGGATATAGCCGATTGGGACAAAACTTCAAACAGTTAGTGGGTTAGTCAAAAATTAAAGAAAAAGTGCTTGATCTAGATTACCACCTCACTTAATCATTGTCAATCTAATCAATCCCCGGCAACAGCGCCAAAAACTTGATGAGATATTTTGGTGAGAAACGTAAATCTCTCCCAAAACACCACAAAACTAACCGGCAAGTGCACCGGGTCGTATCAAGTAATAAAAACTCACGGGAGTGAGGTCGATCCCACAGGGATTAAAGGATTGAGCAATTTTAGTTTAGTGGTTGATTTAGTCAAGCGAATCAAGATTTGGTTTATGGTTGTGTGACTTGCAGAATGTAAATTGCATTGAAGTAAAGAGAACAAGAAATAAATGACTGAAACTTAAAGAACAAGAAATTAAATGGCAGAAACTTAAAGTGCAAGAAATGTAAATTGCAGAATCTTAAAGTGCAAGGAATGTAAATTGCTTGAAATGTAAAGGGGATTGGGATGTGGATTTGCAGAAATTAAACAAGGAAAAACTAAATTGCATCAAACAGAAGAGGAAAAAGGGAATTGGGATTGAACCGGATTTTGAAGCAGTAAAGTAAATGAACAGAAAAAGCAATAAACAGGGAATTGAAATGAGAAATTTAGATCTCAGGACCCAGAGACTAGAAAACCAAGTCTAGATCTCAATGCCTTCCTAGATCCAACAAGACAATTGCAAGGAAATTGTAAATTGCAAAGAAAAGAGATGAAGAACAATGAACCGGAAATGGAATTCAATTAACAGTAAAGAAACAGAGAGATCCAAGATTGAGATTGAAACAGAATTTCTTCAATTCTCCAATCCAAGATCCAAGACGAAAGTAAAATGAAATTTAAAGCAATAAAAGCAAGAAATTAAAGTTCACTCAAGTTCAAAAGCTCTCCAAAAACTATTATGAAAATTCTAAAAGGAAAGCTCTCTAATAACTTGAATTCTATCCTATTTATACACTTTCTAAAATGATCTTCAAGCCTTGAGTTGGGCCTTTGTTCTTGGTGGAATTGGGTTGAAAGAGGCCTTGGTTGATTGCTCTTGAAGTTTGAAGAAGAACCAAAGTGAACCAATTGAACCGGTTTTTGAAGTGAGCCAAAGTTGGTCTCAACGTTAGGGTCAAAGTTAGGGGTCTAACTTTGCCCCTAACTTTTCATAGCAGCAAGCTTGATTTCCTGGTTTGGACGTTGGTGCCAACGTTAGGGGTCTAACTTTGACCCTAACGTTGGCAATGCTTAGTGCTAGTGGCGCCAACGTTAGCCTCCAAGTTAGGGGGCTAACGTTGGCGCAAACGTTGGCCTTCTCCCCCTTTGTGATTAAGGTGCCAACATTAGCCTCCAAGTTAGGGGGCTAACGTTGGCGCAAACGTTGGCCTTCTCCCCCTTTATAGCTCATGTGCCAACGTTAGCCTCCAAGTTAGGGGGCTAACGTTGGCGCAAACGTTGGTGGCCCAGGGATGAAGTTTCTCTTGCCAACGTTAGCCTCCAAGTTAGGGGGCTAACGTTGGCTCAAACGTGGGAGCCCAGGGAGTACTTCATGCCCAACGTTAGCCTCCAAGTTAGGGGGCTAACGTTGGGGCTAACTTCATGCCTCCAAGTTCACTTTCACTTATCCCTTTCTTCACTTCTAGCCACTCCTCTTTGCTTCAACCTTTTTCCAAGCTTTCTTCACCTATCATGAATCAACCAAACTCATCAAAGCTATGCTCAAAATCATGAGATATTCAATCTTCTACAATATGCAACAAATATAGCACAAAACCTCATGAAATGGCATGAATTCATATATGGTTGGTTCAATCAAGGGAAACATGAAAATCTACTCAATTAGCTTGCTTGTAGCTCAAGAAAGTGCATAATTCTAATGAAAACTAAAGAAAAAGACTAGCTAAAATAGGCTAAGATGACTTGTCATCAGGCAGCATTCCTGGGATCCGGAAAGTCTAAACCTTGTCTGTGGTATTCCGAGTAGGATCCGGGAAGGGACGACTGTGACGAGCTTCAAACCTGCGAATGTTGGGCGTAGTGACAGTACGCAAAAGGACAAGGGCCCTATTCCGACGCTAGTGGGAACCGACAGATGATTAGCAATTCGGTAGCTGTACATGGTATTTTTCATCCGAGACGAGCAATCCGACAATTGATTAGCCGTGCAGAGATCGTACCTGGTATTCTTCATCCGAGAGGATCATACAGCTTGCCATTGAAGGAAGCCATGCGTGTTTGGAGAAGAAGACAGTAGGAAAGCAGAGATTCAGATGACAGAGCATCTCCAGAACCTCAGCCTGTTTCTCATTACTGAATCACAAGTACTTTTTATTTCATGTTATTTATTTTTCATAAATCCAATCATTCTTATTATTAACCTCTTGACTAAGATTTACAAAATAACCATAGCTTGCTTCAAGCCGACAATCTCTGTGGGATCGACCCTTACTCACGTAAGGTATTACTTGGACGACCCAGTGCACTTACTGGTTAGTTGTGCAGAGTTGTGAAAAGTGTAATCACAATTTCGTGTACCAAGTTTTTGGTGCCGTTGCTGGGGATTGTTCGAGTTTGGACAACTGACGGTTTATTTTGTTGCTTAGATTAGGAAAAATTTGTCTTTTTGGTTTAGAGTCACTAACATTGAATCTTCTATTACTGTTTTTGGTTAAAATTTTGAAATCCTTATTTTCTTTTTCTAAATTATTTTCAAAAATTTTAAAACCAATAACTTTATAATTTAGTCTTCTGTTTGAGTTTAGTTTTATGTTTTAAGTTTGATGTCAATTGCATGATTTTATTTTTCTTTCAATTTTTTGAATTATATGTTCTTAGTTATTTCTTAATCTTCAAGTTGTTCTTGTTTATTTTCCTTGTTTGGTCTTTAGTTTTTCTTGTTTTGTGTCTTTTCTTATTTTTCTTGTGCATTTTCGAATGATTAGTATCCAAAGTATAAAAATTTTTAAGTTTGGTGTCCTTTGTGTTTTTATTTTCTTAAAAATTTCCAAAATTTGTTCTTAGTGTTCATCTTGATCTTCAAAGTGTTCTTGGTGTTCATCTTGACATTCAAAGTTTTCTTATTTGCTTTTTTTGTTTTGATCTAAAAATTCTAAGTTTGGTTTCATTTTATTGTTTTTCTCTTTTCTCATTAAATTCAAAAATTCAATAAAATATCTTTTCCTCTATTTACTTATCATTTTCGAATTACCTAGGTTGATTTAGTCAAATTTTTTAAAATTTGGTAGTTTTTTATTAGTCAAGTTAGAATTTCAATTTTAAAAATTTATCTTTTTAATTATTTTTCAATTCTCTTCTTTTATATTTTTCGAAAATCCTTTATAAAATTTTTCAAAATCTTTTTCTTTTCTTATTCATAATTTTCGAATTACTTGTACTATTTTATTATTTTGATTGAAAAATTTTAAGTTTGGTGTTTTCTTGTTGAGAAAGTTTCAATCTTCAAATTTTAAAATCATATCTTTTTCAAATCTTTTATTTTATTTGTTTATTTTTACAAGTATCTTTAATTTTAAGACATATCTTTTTCAAAACTCTAACCACTTCATCTCTCTCCAATTTTCGAAAACCATATCCAAAATTTTTCAAATCTTTTTAATTAATTAGCCATTTTAGTATTCGAATTTTTTTGTTTTAATCTATTTTATTTTATTTTTTTCTTTTAGTTTTCGAAACTTATTTTCTAGTTTCCAATTATTTTATTTTATTTTCCTTTCTTTTGAATTCGGTTATCCTTAATTAAATAAAATAAAAACAAAAATATTTTAATTTTTCTTTTACTTTATTTCTATTTTACAATCCACATAATCTTCCTTTCTCCATCGTGGACCTAAGTGGAAATGAACAGTCCAGAAGGACTCTGGGGTCATATGCTAACCCCACTACTGCTGCATATGGGAGTAGTATCTGTATACCCCCATAAGAGCAAGCAGTTTTGAGTTAAATCCTCAACTCATTATCATGGTACAGCAAAATTACCAGTATTCCGGTCTTCCACAGGAAGAACCCACTGAGTTTGTGGCACAGTTCTTACAAATAGCTGACACAGTACGTGATAAGGAAGTAGATCAGGATGTCTACAAATTATTACTGTTTTCATTTGTTGTAAAAGATCAAGCTAAGAGGTGGTTAAATAACCAACCCACAGCAAGCATAAGAACATGGAAACAGTTATCAGACAAATTCCTGAATCAATATTTCCCTCCAAAAAGGATGACACAGCTAAGACTGGACATCCAAGGCTTTAAACAAGAGGATAATGAATCCCTTTATAATGCCTGAGAGAGGTACAGAGGGATGCTAAGGAAATGTCCCTCTGAAATGTTTTCAGAATGGGTACAGTTAGACATCTTTTACTATGGGTTTACAGAAAAGGCCCAAATGTCTCTAGACCACTCAGCTGGTGGATCTATACATATGAGAAAGACAATTGAAGAGGCTCAAGAGCTCATTGATACAGTTGCTAGAAATCAATATCTATACTTAAGTAGTGGGTCCTCCATGAAAGAAGAAGCTAATGCAGTATCCACTAAACTTAGTCCTCAAGAACAAGTTGCTGAACTCAATCGGCAATTGCTTGTTATAACAAAACAGTTTGCAGAATTCAAAGAGATGCTCCAAGTCACTAAAAATGCTAACTAGAATATGGAAGCACAATTGGATCAGACAAGACAGAAGCTATCTAAACAGATAACAGAAGAATACCAAGCTGTTCAATTTAGGAGTGGGAAGACATTGAATGTCTCAAGACAGAGAATGTCTCAAAGCAACAGAAAGCCAAGAAAGGAACAAATGACAGAGGATGACCAACCCACTGCCCAAAATCCCTCTGAGGACAGTAAGAGCCCAGAGAGGAATGATTCTGGCGTTCAAACGGCAGAAAAGGGTAAGAAAGTGGCATTAAACGCCCAAGGGATAGCCAGTTCTGGCATCCAAATGCCAGAAAAGGGTGACAATCTGGCGTTAAACGCCCATGCAGCGCCCAATTCTGGCGTTCAAACGCCAATAGGGGATCAGACACCTGCAAGTGCTGATAACAACCCCCTTAAGCAGGTTTCTCCAACCACTTCTGTAGGAAATAAACCTGCAGCAACTAAGGTTGAAGAATACAAAGCCAAGATGCCTTATCCTCAGAAACTCCGCCAAGCGGAACATGATAAACAATTTGCGCGCTTTGCAGACTATCTTAGGACTCTTGAAATAAAGATTCCGTTTGCAGAGGCACTTGAGCAAATACCCTCTTATGCTAAGTTCATGAAAGAGATCTTAAGTCATAAGAAGGATTGGAGAGAAACTGAAAAAGTTTTCCTCATTGAAGAATGCAGTGCAGTCATTCTGAAAAGCTTACCAGAGAAGCTTAAAGATCCCGGAAGCTTTATGATACCATGCACCTTAGAGGGCGCTTGTACCAAGACAGCTCTATGTGATCTTGGGACAAGTATCAACCTAATATCTGCATCCACTATTAAAAAGCTTGGTTTATCTGATGAGGTTAAACTAACCAGGATATGCCTCCAACTTGCTAATGGTTCCATTAAGATTCCATCAGGCGTAATTGAGGACATGATTGTCAAGGTTGGGCCATTTACCTTTCCCACTGACTTTGTAGTGCTAAAAATGGAGGAGCACAAGAGTGCAACTCTCATTCTAGGAAGACCATTCCTAGAAACTGGACGAACCCTCATTGGTGTCCAAAAACGGGAGATAACTCTGAGAGTCAATGAGGATGAGTTCAAACTGAATGCTGTCAAGGCTATGCAGCATCCAGACACATCAAAAGACTACATGAGCACTGACATTATTGACTCCCTGGTAGAAGAAGTCAATATGACTGAGAGTCTTGAATCAGAGCTAGAGGACATTTTTAAAGATGTTCAGCCTGATCTGGAGGAATCAGAGAAAACAGAAGAACCTCTGAAAACTCCTCAGGAAGAGGAGAAGCCTCCTAAACCCGAGCTCAAGCCACTATCGCCATCTCTGAAATATGCATTTCTGGAAGAGGATGACACTTTTCCAGTAATCTTAAGCTCTAATGAGAGTATGTTGCTTGTAGAGCCTCAATTTGTCTCCCCTGACTGTGATCCTCTTCTTTGTTCCCTGGTGTTCAATTTCAGCATGCTCTAATGAGAGTATGTTGCTGACAGTGTAGTAGTCCTCAGTTTGTTGGTTTGCCCCCAGCTGTTGATATATCAGTTGCACTTTGTCACCTTTGGAAAGCCCCTCTGTTGGGATCTTCCTGTTCTTCTGATGAGCGGATAATTTATACGCTTTTTGGCATTGTTTTTAGTATGTTTTTAGTAGGATCTAGTTACTTTTAGGGATGTTTTCATTAGTTTTTATGTTAAATTCACATTTCTGGACTTTACTATGAGTTTGTGTGTTTTTCTGTGATTTCAGGTAATTTCTGGCTGAAATTGAGGGACTGGAGCAGAAATCAGATTCAGAGGTTGAAAAAGGACTGCTGATGCTGTTGGATTCTGACCTCCCTGCACTCAAAGTGGATTTTCTGGAGCTACAGAACTCGAAATGGCGCGCTTCCAATTGCGTTGGAAAGTAGACATCCAGAGCTTTCCAGCAATATATAATAGTTCATACTTTGGCCAAGAATTGATGACGTAAACTGGCGTTCAACGCCAGCCTTCTGCCCAAATCTGGCGTCCAGCGCCAGAAAAGGATCCAAAACCAGAGTTGAACGCCCAAACTGGCATAGAAACTGGCGTTCAACTCCACAAATGGCCTCTGCACGTGCTACGCTTAAGCTCAGCCCAAACACACACCAAGTGGGCCCCGAAAGTGGATTTATGCATCAATTACTTACTCATGTAAACCCTAGTGACTAGTTTATTATAAATAGGACCTTTTACTAGTCTTTTTGACCATCTTTGGACGTCTGGTTCTTAGATCAGAGGGGCTGGCCATTCGGCCATGCCTGGACCTTCACTTATGTATTTTCAACGGTAGAGTTTCTACACTCCATAGATTAAGGTGTGGAGCTCTGCTGTTCCTCAAAGATTAATGCAAAGTACTACTGTTTTCTATTCAATTCTTCTTATTTCGCTTCTAAGATATCCATTCGCACCCAAGAACGTGATGAAGGTGATGATTATGTGTGACGCTCATCATCCTTCTCCCTTATGAACGCGTGCCTGACAAACACTTCTGTTCTACATGAATTAAGCTAGAATGAGTATCTCTTAGATCTCTTAACCAGAATCTTCGTGGCGTAAGCTAGAATGATGGCGGCATTCAAGAGAATCCGGAAGGTCTAAACCTTGTCTGTGGTATTCTGAGTAGGATTCAATGATTGAATGACTGTGACGAGCTTCAAACTCGCGATTGTTGGGCGTTAGTGACAGACGCAAAAGGAGGGTGAATCCTATTCCAGCATGATCGAGAACCGACAGATGAATAACCGTGCTGTGACAGGGTGCGTGAGCATATTATTCACTGAGAGGAGGGGATGTAGCCACTGACAACGGTGATGCCCTTGCATACAGCCAGCCATGGAAAGGAGTAAGACTGATTGGATGAAGATAGCAGGAAAGCAGAGGTTCATAGGAACGAAAAGCATCTCCATTCGCTTATCTGAAATCCCTGCCAATGAATCTACATAAGTATCTCTATCCCTTTTATTGTTTATTTTAATCTAATAAAGTATCATGTTTAAATCCGCCTGACTGAGATTTGCAAGGTGACCATAGCTTGCTTCATACCAACAATCTCCGTGGGATTCGACCCTTACTCACGTAAGGTATTACTTGGACGACCCAGTGCACTTGCTGGTTAGTTGTATCGAAGTTGTGTCAATTATAAATTAAGATCAAAGCACCAAGTTTTTGGCGCCGTTGCCAGGGATTGTTTGTGTTTGGACAACTGACGGCTCATCTTGTTGCTCAGATTAGGTAATTTTCTTTTTGTTTTCTTTTCAAAAATTTTTCAAAAATATTTTCAAAATTTTCTCCTTTGTTTTCGAAAAAAAAAAATTTTAAAAAAATGTTTTCAAAAATTTTATTCAAGATTTTTAAGAATGAATTCTAGTGTTTCATGAAGCATGTTGAAGCCTGGCTGGCTGTAAAGCCATGTCTAAATTTATTTGGACTGAGGCAGCAATTTGTTATCAAGATCAATATACTCTCGTGTTAAAGACTAAAGCTTGGCTGGCCATTGGCCATGTCTAGTGTTTTGGACTGGAGCTTTCATTGAAAGCTTGGCTGGCTAGTGAGCCATGTCTAATTCCTGGACTGAAGCTTCAGACTAACATGGCAAGATTCTTGGAATTCATATTAAAAATTTTGGAATCCTTATTTTTTTCTTTTTCATATAATTTTCGAAAAAAAAAATCCAAAAAAATTAGAAAATCATAAAAATAAAAAATATTTTCTGTTTCTTGTATGAGTCTTGAGTCATATCATAAGTTTGGTGTCAATTGCATATGCATCTTGCATTTTTCGAAAATTTCATGCATTCATAGTGTTCTTCATGATCTTCAAGTTGTTCTTGGTAAGTCTTCTTGTTTGATCTTGATGATTTTTTGTTTTGTGTCTTTTCATGTTTATCATATGCATTCTTGAATTCTTAGTGTGTAAGCATTAAAGAATTCTAAGTTTGGTGTCTTGCATGTTTTCTTTGCATTAAAAATTTTTCAAAATTGTGTCTATGATGTTCATCTTGACATTCATAGTGTTCTTGGTGTTCATCTTGACATTCATAGCATTCTTGCATGCATTCATTGTTTTGATCTAAAAATTTCATGCATTGCATCTTTTTAGCGTTTTTCTCTTGCATCATAAAAATTCAAAAAAAAAATCAAAAAAATATCTTTCCTCTTTTCTCTCATCAAATTCAAAAATTTGGATTGACTTTTTCAAAAATTTTTAAAATCAAATTGTTTCTCATAAGTCAAATCAAATTTTCAATTTGAAAATCTTATCTTTTTCAAAATCTTTTTCAAAAATCAAATCTTTTTCAAATTTCTTAGTTATTTTCGAAAATTCCAAAAATATTTTTCAAAAATCTTTTTCTTATTTTTATACCAAATTTTCGAAAATAACATAAACAATTAATGTTTTGGTTCAAAAATTTGAAGTTTGTTACTTGCTTGTTAAGAAAGATTCAAACTTTGAGTTCTAGAATCATATCCTGTGATTTCTTATGAATCAAGTCATTAATTGTGATTTTAAAAATCAAATCTTTTTCAAAACTAATTTTATCATATCTTTTCAAAAATATCTTCTTATCTTATCTTTTTCAAAAATATCTTTTCAAATATCTTTCCTAACCTCCTAACTTCTTATCTTTTCAAAATTTGTTTCAACTAACTAACTAACTTTTTGTTTGTTTCTTAACTTTTTCAAAACTACCTAACTAACTCTCTCTCTCTAATTTTCGAAAATATCTCCCCTCTTTTTCAAAAATTTCTTTTTAATTAACTAATTATTTTTATTGTTTTTATTTCAAAAAAAAAATTTTGAAAAAAAATACTAACAATTTTCAAAAACTATTTTCAAAAATCACTAACCCTTTTTCAAAATAATTTTCGAAAATTACTCCTCCCCCATCTCATTCTATTTATTCATTCATATCCTAACATCTCATCTCACATCTCTTCCATTCGTACAGTTGCATTTCTTCCTTTACATCACATTCTTTGTCTCCCCCTCTTTTCTTCCACTCACAAAGGGATCCCTATACTGTGGTATAAAGGATCTCTATTATTATTATTATTATTATTTTTCTGTGCCTTCTTCTTTGTCATATGAGCAAGAGCAAGGATAAGAACATTCTTGTGGAAGCAGATCCAGAACCTGAAAGGACTCTGAAGAGAAAATTAAGAGAAGCTAAAATACAACAATCCAGAGATAACCTTTCAGAAATTTTCGAACAGGCAGAGGAGATGGCAGCCGAAAATAATAATAATGTAAGGAAGATGCTTGGTGACTTTACTGCACTTAATTCCAATTCACATGGAAGAAGCATCTCCATTCCTGCCATTGGAGCAAACAACTTTGAGATTAAACCTCAATTAGTTTCTCTGATGCAGCAGAACTGCAAGTTTCATGGACTTCCATCTGAAGATCCTTTTTAGTTCTTAACTGAATTCTTGCAGATATGTGATACTGTTAAGACTAATGGAGTAAATCCTGAAGTCTACAGGCTCATGCTTTTCCCTTTTGCTGTAAGAGACAGAGCTAGATTATGGTTGGATTCTCAACCCAAATACAGCCTGAACTCTTGGGATAAGCTGGTCACGGCTTTCTTAGCCAAGTACTTTCCTCCTCAAAAGCTGAGCAAGCTTAGAGCTGATGTTCAAACCTTCAGACAGAAAGAAGGTGAATCTCTCTATGAAGCTTGGGAAAGATACAAACAGTTGACCAAAAAGTGTCCTTCTGACATGCTTTCAGAATGGACCATCCTGGATATATTCTATGATGGTCTGTCTGAGTTATCTAAGATGTCATTGGATACTTCTGCAGGTGGATCCATTCACCTAAAGAAAACGCCTGCAGAAGCTCAAGAACTCATTGACATGGTTGCTAATAACCAATTCATGTACACTTCTGAAAGGAATCCTGTGAGTAATGGGATGCCTATGAAGAAGGGAGTTCTTGAGGTTGATACTCTGAATGCCATATTGGCTCAGAATAAAATATTGACTCAGCAAGTCAATATGATTTCTCAGAGTCTGCATGGAATGCAAGCTGCATCCAACAGTACTCAAGAGGCTTCTCATGAAGAAGAAGCTTATGATCCTGAGAACCCTGCAATAGCAGAGGTAAATTACTTAGGTGAACCTTATGGAAACACCTATAACTCAACATGGAGAAATCATCCAAATTTCTCATGGAAGGATCAAAAGCCCCAACAAGGCTTTAATAATGGTGGAAGAAACAGGTTTAGCAATAGCAAGCCTTTTCCATCATCAACTCAGCAACAGACAGAGAACTCTGAACAAAATGCTTCTAATTTAGCAAATCTAGTCTCTGATCTATCCAAGGCCACTGTAAGTTTCATGAATGAAACAAGGTCTTCCATTAGAAATTTGGAAGCACAAGTAGGCCAGCTGAGTAAAAGGATCACTGAAATCCCTCCTAGTACTCTCCCAAGTAATACAGAAGAGAACCCAAAAGGAGAGTGCAAGGCCATTGACATAAGTGCCATGGCCGAACCTGTGAGGAGAGGAGAGGACGTGAATCCCAAGGAGGAAGACCTCCAGGGACGTCCAGTGATCAATAAGGAGCTTCCCTCTGGGGAACCAAAGGACTCTGAGGCTCATCTAGAGACCATAGAGATTCCATTGAACCTCCTTATACCCTTCATGAGCTCTGATGAGTATTCCTCTTCAGAAGAGAATGAGGATGTTACTGAAGAGCAAACTGCCAAGTTTCTTGGTGCAATCATGAAGCTGAATGCCAAATTATTTGGCATTGATGCTTGGGAAGTTGAACCTCCCTTGTTCATCAATGAACTAAGTGATCTGGATCAACTGATGTTACCTCAGAAGAGACAGGATCCTGGAAAGTTCATAATCCCTTGTACCATAGGCACCATGATCTTTAAGGCTCTGTGTGACCTTGGTTCAGGAATAAACCTCATGTCCCTCTCTGTAATAGAGAAACTGGGAATCTATGGGGTGCAAGCTGCTAAAATCTCACTAGAGATGGCAGACAGCTCAAGAAGACAGGCTTATGGACAAGTAGAAGATGTATTAGTAAAGGTTGAGGGCCTTTACATACCTACTGATTTCATAGTCCTGGATACTGGAAAGGAAGAGGATGACTCCATCATCCTAGGAAGACCTTTCCTTGCCACAGCAAGAGCTGTGATTGATGTTGACAGAGGTGAAATAGTCCTTCAACGGAATGAGGACTCCCTTGTGTTTAAAACTCAAGGATCTCCCTCTGCAACCATGGAGAGGAAGCAGGAAAAGCTTCTCTCCAAGCAGAGTCAACCAGAGCCCCCACAGTCAAACTCTAAGTTTGGTGTTGGGAGGCCACAACCAAACTCTAAGTTTGGTGTTGAACTCCCATATCCAAACTCTAAGTTTGGTGTTGGAGAGTCTCAACAAAGCTCTGCACATCTGTGAGGCTCCATGAGAGCCCTCTGTCAAGCTATTGACATTAAAGAAGCGCTTGTTGGGAGGCAACCCAATGTTTATCTAATTCTTATTTTTATTGTTTTTCATGTTTTCTTAGGTTCATGATCATGTGGAGTCACAAAATAAACAAAAAAATCAAAAACGGAATCAAAAACAGCAGAAGAAAAATCACACCCTGGAGGAGCATCTGTCTGGCGTTCAAACGCCAGAACAGAGCATAGTTCTGGCGCTGAACGCCCAGAATGGGAGCATCCTGGCGCTGAACGCCCAGAACAAGCATGGTTCTGGCGTTCAACGCCAGAAATGGCAGCAAAGGGGCGTTGAACGCCCAAAATGGGCACCAACCTGGCGCTGAACGCCCAGAGTTGTGTGCAAGGGCATTTTGCATGCCTAAATTGGTGCAGGGATGTAAATGCCTTGACACCCCAAGATCTGTGGACCCCACAGGATCCCCACCTACCTTCACTCACTCTCTTCTCTCTTCTCAATCATCCTCTATTCCCAATAAACACTCATCCCTTCTGTCTTCCATTTACCACTCACACCCATACACCCACTTACCTTCAAAAATTCAACATCTCTTCCCCACCCAATCCCACCCATATGGCCGAATACACACAGCCATCCATCTCCTCCATATCCTCTTCTTCTTCTTCTATTCTTTCTTCTTTTGCTCGAGGGCGAGCAACATTCTAAGTTTGGTGTGGTAAAAGCATAGCTTTTTTGTTTTTTCCATAACCATTGATGGCACCTAAGGCCAGAGAAACCTCTAGAAAGAGGAAAGGGAAGACAAAAGCTTCCATCAAGGGTCTATAGCTCAGTGGTAGAACATTTGACTGCAAATCAAGAGATCCCTGAGATACCTCAGGGGATACATTTTCTTCCACACAATTATTGGAAGCAACTAAGGGTGGAACATCAAGAGCACTCCATCATCCTTCATGAAATCAGAAAAGATCTAAAATCAATGAAGGAGGAGCAGCCAAGGCAAGGAAGAGACATAGAAGAGCTCAAGGACATCATTAGTTCCTCAAGAAGGAAACGCCACCATTACTAAGGTGGATTCATTCCTTGTTCTTCTTTCTTCTGTTTTTCGTTTTCTATGTTATGTGCTTATCTGTGTTTGTGTCTTCATTACATGATCATTAGTAGTTAGTAACTATGTCTTAAAGTTATAAATGTCCTATGAATCCATCACCTCTCTTAAATGAAAACTGTTTTAATTCAAAAGAACAAGAAGTACATGAGTTTCAAATTTATCCTTGAACTTAGCCTAATTATATTGATGTGGTGACAATGCGTCTTGTTTTCTGAATGTATGCTTGAACAGTGCATATGTCTTTTGAAGTTGTTGTTTAAGAATGTTAAATATGTTGGCTCTTGAAAGAATGATGACTAGGAGACATGTTATTTGATAATCTGAAAAATCATAAAAATGATTCTTGAAGCAAGAAAAAGCAGCAAAGAACAAAGCTTGCAGAAAAAAAAAGGGGCGAAAAAAAAAATAAAAAGAAAAAGAAAAAGCAAGCAGAAAAAGCCAATAACCCTTAAAACCAAAAGGCAAGGGCAAATAAAAAAGGGATCCCAAGGCTTTGAGCATCAGTGGATAGGAGGGCCTAAAGGAATAAAATCCTGGTCTAAGCGGCTAAACCAAGCTGTCCCTAACCATGTGCTTGTGGCGTGTAGGTGTCAAGTGAAAACTTGAGACTGAGCGGTTAAAGTCAAGGTCCAAAGCAAAAAAAAAAAAAAAAGAGTGTGCTTAAGAACCCTGGACACCTCTAATTGGGGACTTTAGCAAAGCTGAGTCACAATCTGAAAGGGTTCACCCAATTATGTGTCTGTGGCATTTATGTATCCGGTGGTAATACTGGAAAACAAAGTGCTTAGGGCCACGGCCAAGACTCATAAAGAAGCTGTGTTCAAGAATCATCATACTGAACTAGGAGAATCAATAACACTATCTGAACTCTGAGTTCCTATAGATGCCAATCATTCTGAACCTCAATGGATAAAGTGAGATGCCAAAACTATTCAAGAGGCAAAAAGCTATAAGTCCCGCTCATATGATTGAAGCTATGTTTCATTGATAGTTTGGAATTTATAGTATATTCTCTTCTTTTTATCCTATTTGATTTTCAGTTGCTTGGGGACAAGCAACAATTTAAGTTTGGTGTTGTGATGAGCGGATAATTTATACGCTTTTTGGCATTGTTTTTAGTATGTTTTTAGTAGGATCTAGTTACTTTTAGGGATGTTTTCATTAGTTTTTATGTTAAATTCACATTTCTAGACTTTACTATGATTTTGTGTGTTTTTCTGTGATTTCAGGTAATTTCTGGCTGAAATTGAGGGACTGGAGTAGAAATCAGATTCAGAGGTTGAAAAAGGACTGCTGATGCTGTTGGATTCTGACCTCCCTGCACTCAAAGTGGATTTTCTAGAGCTACAGAACTCGAAATGGCGCGCTTCCAATTGCGTTGGAAAGTAGACATCCAGGGCTTTCCAGCAATATATAATAGTTCATACTTTGGCCAAGAATTGATGACGTAAACTGGCGTTCAACGCCAGCCTTCTGCCCAAATCTGGCGTCCAGCGCCAGAAAAGGATCCAAAACCAGAGTTGAACGCCCAAACTGGCATAGAAACTAGCGTTCAACTCAAAAAATGGCCTCTGCACGTGCTACACTTAAGCTCAGCCCAAACACACACCAAGTGGGCCCCGGAAGTGGATTTATGCATCAATTACTTACTCATGTAAACCCTAGTGACTAGTTTATTATAAATAGGACCTTTTACTAGTCTTTTTGACCATCTTTGGACGTCTGATTCTTAGATCAGAGAGGCTGGCCATTCGGCCATGCCTGGACCTTCACTTATGTATTTTCAACGGTAGAGTTTCTACACTCCATAGATTAAGGTGTGGAGCTCTGCTGTTCCTCAAAGATTAATGCAAAGTACTACTGTTTTCTATTCAATTCTTCTTATTTCGCTTCTAAGATATCCATTCGCACCCAAGAACGTGATGAAGGTGATGATTATGTGTGACGCTCATCATCCTTCTCCCTTATGAACGCGTGCCTGACAAACACTTCTGTTCTACATGAATTAAGCTAGAATGAGTATCTCTTAGATCTCTTAACCAGAATCTTCGTGGCGTAAGCTAGAATGATGGCGGCATTCAAGAGAATCCGAAAGGTCTAAACCTTGTCTGTGGTATTCTGAGTAGGATTCAATGATTGAATGACTGTGACGAGCTTCAAACTCGCGATTGTTGGGCGTTAGTGACAGACGCAAAAGGAGGGTGAATCCTATTCCAGCATGATCGAGAACCGACAGATGAATAGCCGTGCTGTGACAGGGTGCGTGAGCATATTATTCACTGAGAGGAGGGGATGTAGCCACTGACAACGGTGATGCCCTTGCATACAGCCAGCCATGGAAAGGAGTAAGACTGATTGGATGAAGATAGCAGGAAAGCAGAGGTTCATAGGAACGAAAAGCATCTCCATTCGCTTATCTGAAATCCCTGCCAATGAATATACATAAGTATCCCTATCCCTTTTATTGTTTATTTTAATCTAATAAAGTATCATGTTTAAATCCGCCTGACTGAGATTTGCAAGGTGACCATAGCTTGCTTCATACCAACAATCTCCGTGGGATTCGACCCTTACTCACGTAAGGTATTACTTGGACGACCCAGTGCACTTGCTGGTTAGTTGTATCGAAGTTGTGTCAATTATAAATTAAGATCAAAGCACCAAGCTTTGGAGCCATTACCAGGGATTGTTCGAGCCTGGACAACACAATTTCGTGCACCATCTTCCAACCCCTTTTTGTTTTGTTTCTCCGTTTCATCTTTCCTTTTGTTGATCTTTCTTTTCTGGCCGTAGGCTTCCATTGGGGACCTCTCTTCTCATTGGCTAGTACTCCAATATCCTCTTGGGCCTCTTCATCAGTCTGCACAGTCCTTAGCCTTGGGATGTTGCTGTGACTCTCTTTGTCAGCTTCTTCCCTCAACTGTGATTCTCCCTTGTCAATTTTCATACAGTCTTTCTTCTCATTACCAAACTGTGCTTCTGGTAACACCTTCAGAGTGACACTCTTGTCATGCATTCTGAGAGTTAATTCTCCTTCCTCTATGTCTATGATAGCTCTAGCAGTGGCCAAGAATGGCCTTCCCAGAATAATAGAGTCACCATCATCCCCTTCTGAATCTAGAACCAAAAAATCTGCAGGGTATATGAAATTGTCCACCTTGACCAGAAGGTTTTCAATCATACCCCTGGGGTATACTGTTGACTTATCTACTAGTTCTAGAGATATCTGTACTGGTTTAACTTCCTCTATATGCAGCTTTTTTACCAAGGAGGATGGTATTAAGTTGATACTTGCTCCTAGATCGCACATTGCTTTAGTGATGGTTAATTCCCCAATGGTGCAAGGTAGCAAAAAGCTCCCTGGATCTTCAAGCTTAGGGGGAAACCCTTTTTGAATCAAAACCCTGCATTCCTCAGTGAGCAGTATGGTTTCCTTCTCATGCCAACTTCTTTTCTTGTTGATAAGCTCCTTCAAAAACTTGGCATACAGAGGCATTTGCTCAAGTGCTTCAGCCAAGGGAATGTTGATTTCCAGCTTTTTGAAAGTTTCAAGGAACTTGTGAAAATGCTGGTCCTTGGTTTCTTTGTTGAACCTCTGGGGATATGGCAGTGGAGGTACAAAGGTTCTCTCTACTTGTTGCTTTTGATTCTTGGTTGGCTTTTCAACTGCTTCATTCCTTTTTTTTTGGAATTTTTGGTTGTTCCTCCTTTGCTTGAGTTTGCTTTGAGGCTTCCCTGCTTGCCATTGCACCATCATCATTGGCTTCCTCTGTGTGTGTTGGCTGTTCCTCTTCTATTGGTCTTTTGCTGCTCTCTACTTGCTTCTTAGTAGTGTCATTGTTGCTCGTCAATGTTCTCCCACTCCTTAATTGTATTGCCTTGCATTCTTCCTTAGGATTTGGAATTGTGTCACTTGGCAGTGAGCTTGAAGGTCTCTCAAGAGAAATCTGCTTGGAGATTTGCCCCATCTGTCTCTCTAGGCTCTTCAGGGATGCTTCCTGATTCTTGGTTACCATTTCCTGGTGTTTCAACATTTTGTCTATCACAGCCTCCAAAGTTAGTGATTCTCTGGGCTTCAGGTGATACTTGAGGTGGGTTATGAGATGTGGGTGGTGGATGATAGGCATTTTGGTTGGTGGGTTGGTTATTGGATTGGTACTGGTTGGGGTTGGGGTAGTTGTTTTGATGTTTTCTGTAGGGGTTTTGGTTAGTCTGCTGCTGGTTGGTGTTTTGGTTGCCTCTTGGGTTGTTTTGATTTGAGTTCCTCTGCCATGGTTGTTGGTTTTGGGTATGATTATCTCTCCATCTGAGGTTTGGGTGGTTCTTCCTGGATGGATTGTATGTATCACCATACACTTCATTTGGTCCTTGGTTGTGCATATACTGTACTTGCTCTTGTTGTTCTTCTTCTTGAGTTTCTTCACTCTGTCCCCATGTGGTTGATGGTTGGATAGTGTTAACCGCTGCAACTTGGAGACTATCAATCCTCTTGGCCATTTGCTCAAATTGTTGTTGAATTTGCTGCTGCATTATCTTGTTCTGAGCCAAGATTGAATCCACTCCTTCTAGCTCCATTACTCCTCTTCTTTGTGATGGTTGGCGGCTTCTTTGATGAGCAAAGAAATATTGGTTGTTAGCCACCATATCAATGAGATTTTGAGCTTCCTCTGTAGTTTTCATGAGTTGCAAGGAGCCTCCAGCTGAGTCCTTCATAGAAGTTCTGTAGCTTGTCCCACTCAGTGAACATTTCTGGTGGACATTTCCTCAGCAGAGCCTTGTATCTCTCCCATGCTTCATACAGATTTTTAGCATCCAATTGTGTGAATGTTTGTACTTCGGTTTTCAGCCTGTTAACCCTTTGAGGTGGATAGAATTTGGCTAGGAATTTAGTCACCAAATCATCCCAGCTAGTGATGCTTCCTTGAGGAAAGGTTTCAAGCCACTGTGCGGCCTTGTCCCTTAATGAGAACGGGAACAGCAGAAGCTTGTAGGTCTCAGGATTTACGCCATTGGACTTGACAGTGTCACAAATCCTTAAGAAGGTAGATAAATGTTGATTTGGATCCTCCAATGGTTGTCCCCCAAACGAGCAGTTGTTTTGGACCAATGTAATGAGTTGTGGCTTCAATTCAAAGTTGTTTGCATTGACATTAGGGGTGAGAATGCTTCTTCCACAATGTCTAGCATTTGCAAAGGTATAGGAGGCCAAAACTCTCCTCTGGGGTGGGTTGTTGTTGTTGTTATCTGCTCCACCAGGTGGATTGGTTGAATGCTCCTCCATATCTTAGAATTCTTCTTCTGATTCCTCTTCTCCAACAATATTTTTCCCTCTTTCCGCTCTTCTTAACCTTCTAAGAGTTCTTTCGTCTTGTTCATGAAAGATGGGTGTATTTCTTCTTGTACCTGACATACAAGCAGAACATAAGAAACACACAAACCAGTGACACTTCAATCTATTGCTAGAATGAAGTTTTAGTTAGCTTAAGTAAAAATTCAAACAGTTAGTGGGTTAATTGAAAATTAAAAGAACAGAAAATAAAAAGAAAAATGCTAGATCTAGATCACCACCTCACTTAATCATTGTCAATCTAATCAATCCCCGGCAACGGCGCCAAAAACTTGATGGGATATTTTCGTAGAGAAACGAATTTCTCCAAAACACCCAAATCTAACCGGCAAGTGCACCGGGTCGCATCAAGTAATAATAACTCACGGGAGTGAGTCGATCCCACAGGGATTGAAGGATTTAGCAATTTTAGTTTAGTGGTTGATTTAGTCAAGCGAATCAAGATTTGGTTGGGTGATTTGTGATTTGCAGAATTTAAATTGCATGAAATTAAAGAGAGCAGGAAATTAAATTGCTGAATCTTAAAGAACAAGAAATTAAATGGCAGAAACTTAGAGTGCAAGAAATGTAAATTGTGGAATCTTAAAGTGCAAGAAATGTAAATGGCTCGAAATGTAAAAGGGATTGGGAGTTGGATTTGCAGAGATTAAACAAAGAAAAGTAACTTGCATCAAACAAAAGAGTGAAAGAAGGTCTGGGTTGAATCGGATCTTGAAGCAGTAAAGTAAATGAACATTAAAAGCAAGAAACAAAATGTAAATTGGGAATTCAGATCTCAGGACCCAGAGACTAGAAAACCAAGTCTAGATCTCAATGCCTTCCTAGATCCAACAAGAACAATTGCAAGGGAATTGTAAATTGCAAGGAAAGTAGATGAGAAGCAAGTAACAGAAACGGAAATTCAATTGCAGTAAATAAACAGAGAGATCCAAGGATGAGATTGAAACAGAATTTCTTCAATTCTCCAACCTAAGATCCAAGACAATTGTAATTGAAATTGAAAGCAATAAAACTAAGAGGAAGAGAAGTGAATTCTCCTTCCCCAAGACTAAGAAATTAAAGATCACTCAATATCCAAAGCTCTCCGAAAACTATGATGAAAATTCCAAAAGAAAGCTCTTATGAAATTTCCAAAAAGAAATCTCTCCGAAGAACTTGAATTCTATCCTATTTATACACTTTCTTCAAATGATCTTCAAGCCTTGAGTTGGGCCTTTGCTCTTGGTTTGGGTTGAAAGAGGCCTTGGTTGATTGCTCTTGGAGTTTGGAGAAGAACCAAAGTGAACCAAATGAACCGGGTTGGAGTTTTGCAAAAGTTGGAGTAAAAGTTTGAGCAAAAGTTAGGGGCTAACTTTTGCTCCAACTTTTCATATCAGCCACCATAACTTGCTGCTATCCACGTTGGGGCAAAAGTTAGGAGTCTAACTTTTGCTCCAACGTTGGCCTTCCTTGGTGTACTTATGGTGCCAACGTTAGCCTCAAAGTTAGGGGCTAACGTTGGCGCAAACTTTTGCTCCTTCCCTTGTATTTTTCATGTGCCAACGTTAGCCCAAAAGTTAGGGGCTAACGTTGGCGCAAACTTTTGGTGCCCAGGGAGGTTTTTCTTATGCCAACGTTAGCCTCAAAGTTAGGGGCTAACGTTGGCGCAAACTTTTGGTGCCCAGGGGTGATTTTCATGTGCCAACGTTAGCCCAAAAGTTAGGGGCTAACGTTGGCGCAAACTTTTGGTGCCCAGGGAGTGATTTTCAAGTTCCAACGTTAGCCCAAAAGTTAGGGGCTAACGTTGGGGCTAACTTTTCACCCAAAAGTTTGTGCAAAAGTTTGAGGCTAACTTTAGGTCCAGCTTTTTGCTTCCTGGTTCAATTTCACTTATTCCATTGTCCTCTCTTTACTCCTAGCTATTCCTTCTTGCTTCAACCTTTCTCCAAGCTTTCTTCACCTATCATTAATCAACCAAACACATCAAAGCTATGCTTAAAATCATGAGATATTCATTCTTTCATAATATGTGACAATTATAGTATAAAACCTCATGAAATAGCATGAATTCATACATGGTTGATTAAATCAAAGGAAACATGAAAATCTACCCAATTAGCTTGCTTATGGCTCAAGAAAGTGCATAATTCAATTGAAAACTAAAGAAAAGGGCTAGTGAAACTAGGCTAAGATGACTTGTCATCACAACACCAAACTTAAAGCTTGCTTGTCCCCAAGCAAGAAAAGATTTATTGAGAAGAAAGAATGAAATGGAAGAGGATGTTCATGCTAGCAGAGTATTATTGATAGTTCATGGGATTTTGTGTGGACATGTAAATACTCACTTCTTATTGACTCCTAGGCCTAGAAAGTCTCCTTCAAGCTTCAAGTAACATACTGCTACGACCTCTCATTATTCCTTTATCCTTGGCTATTACTTTGTTTATAAGCTTTATTTGAGTGTCATGTGTAGCAAGTTCATTTCCTTTTCTTTATACTTGACACATTATTCACTATAGACACTTGGCTCACATTCCTTCTTAGAACATTGATGCCCAGCACCTCTTTGGGCTACTAAGTGCCTTGTAGTTAGGTTGCTCTTGATAGTGGACTTTCAGCTGATGATCCCGGGTTAGTTAACCCAAGTCATCAAGTGTTGATGCACTCCAAAGAGCTTAATAATCCAAGCAGATCCTAATACAAAGACACCAAAGGCATATATTCTAAAGTTCAAGCTATTGGTGTCCAGCTTTGTTTCTTTTTGTTTTTCTTTTGTTTTGCCACTTCTTTTTTTCTTTCTTTTTGTTTTTCTTCTTAACCAAGGATTTTTATTTGATTGAGATTCATAGACAGTAGGCCACTCTATACTTAGAAGGAGATATCCTGGCTCTTTATTCACTAAAAGTGAGCTATTATACAATCACACACATACCACCACTTACTTTTATTCTACTTCTATCTAACAGAGACCATCTTACTTCACATTCAAAAATTTCTTTTATTGAACTTAAAGATGCAGGGGACAAAATATGCTTTTTGCTAAGTGAAAGTAAACACACAAGCACACACATAGACTAGCTTACTTATTCTAAGAGAAACAAACAAAATGCAAAGACTACTAATTATGATAACTACTTAAAGATGCAAGGACCACTTAAAACAGACACAATGCATGCTTTCTTAGTGTTGAACAAGGATCAAGTCCACCTTTTATTTGTCATGCTTTTTCTTTCTTCTTTCATACACCTGGTTACTGGTGTTCCCTGTGTCCGTGTCTGTTGTCTGTTGATCCCGCCAGAACCCAGCTCTATTCATTGCTTCCTCTACTCTATCTTCAAGTCTCATAGCATTGCTTACCTCTACCTCACTTCTCTTTTTGAAGAATTCATCAAAAGTTGGGAAAGCCGGATCCATGTTGTGCAAATGTTCTCCAATATAGTTTAGTTTGATTTGGCTATTGATGTTGTAATCAGCTTGTACTTCATACCTTGCATCTTGGAGTGTTGTGAACTCTTTGAGAGCCCTCAAATTTTCAGCTTGCATTTGTTCCAACTTTCCAAATGATTCATGAGATTGAAAAGCATGTTCTTCTTGCATCACAAGGAATCTTGACTCGAATTCACTTTGTTTGTTCATCATTCTTAGCTCCCGTTCTTCTTGTGCTTGTTGGTTTTTCATGTATAGTAAATGATATTCCTCTTGCCTTTCTTGAATTCTCATGTACTGTTGTGATAATCTTCCAATTGCTTCCTGCATTTGAGTCATATCCATATTGCCATGTGGGAAAAAGTGTGGCTGTTCCTCCTCCTCTTGTGGCTCTTCTTCTATGTGTGGCTCATCTTCTTCCATTGGTTCTTCTCTTTCCCTTCTTCCATGTGGTCTTCGGCCTTGATGTGCTTCAGGGGGCATCGTCATTCGTTCAATGGTTATGGGCATGCCTTGGCTTAACCACATTGGATTCTCCTCTTCCATTGGAACTTTAGCCTTTGCACACAACCTCCAAATGGTACTCGAATAGTACAACCAAGATCCGGCCGAATTCTTCTCAGCTAGATTTTGAATGTCTTTTGCAAGGATTTCATGAACTCTTATCTCTCCTCCCACAATGATGCAATGCAACATCACGGCTCTCTCCCTGTTAACTTCTGAGGTGTTTACTGTGCCCAGAATTGATCTTTTCATCAACTCATACCATCCTTTTGCTTCCGGGGTGAGGTTACATCTCTTCAGATACTTATATTTGTTCTTGTCATCTCCTTCCCACTATGAGTTCTCCATACAAATATCTCTCGCAATCTCATCATAATCTTGATCCTCATTCAATCTTTGTTGGTATCCCGGTTCACTAAAGCGGACTGACTTTAGTCTCAAGACTTTCTTGATTGCATCCGGGCTAAAGTCTACTTCCACCCCCCGCACATAGCTCTTGTATGTTGGGGGCTCACGCATGTCAAGCCTTGAGACATTTGCATAAAACTCTCTTATGATATTGGCATTGATTCGGGTGGCTGGTGATGCAAGTTCCTCCCACCTCCTCTTTCGAATTTTGTCCTTCATTTCTTGACATCCATCATCCGGCAACAAGAGTGGAATTTCAGGATAGATTCTTTTCTCGTTCATCCATTCAATTTGCATTTGATGGAACCAAGACTTGAATCTCCGTTGGTCATATTCATATGTGTCTTCCTCCACTATGGGATCTTTCCCTTTTCTTCATTTGGTTCTTGAGGAGGAGGCCATGATCACTTGGTTGGTTGAGTCTTGTGAGGTTAGGAGGAGTGTGAAGAATGTTGGAGAGTTTGATGTGTGTTTGGAGCAACAAGAAATGATGAAGGCAAGTTTAAATGGTTGGAGTTTAAAGCAAGAGAAATGTTGAACCGAGCTTGGTATGTTGAGGAGTGATGAAGAGAATGAAGTTCCAAGGGTTAGAGTGATTCAGTTATGTGCATGGCTTGAAGGTGGTATGTTTTTAAATGAACAATGAAGGGCTAGGATGCAATTAGACTTATGGGAATCAAAGGTGTGCATGTAAGGATGAATGAAGACAAAACTTGCTTCTTCACTTGCTTTTGCCGTGAACATTCTCAAGGAGTGGCAGATTTCCTTTTTGAAGCATGTGATGAGATTTTGTCCTCATGTTATGCTTTCCTTTGTCTTGTCTCTTTCATTGAAGATTCTTTGACCACCTAGTCATCACCACAAGACAACATATATTAGTTTTGTCCAACCGTGGCAAGAGTGTCCCTTTTATTAATATTATATGAATCATCAATTCTCATATCCATTTGAACCGTGACTCTCCTTGGAGGACACCAAACTTAATGGTTGGTCATGTATAAAGAAATTGTGTCTCTTCCTTCAATTAGTGAAATCCCACTGTCACTTTTAGTTAAATGTTTATAAGAATTGCTTTCTTCCTAATTTTCTTTTTCTCTTTTTTTTTTTTTTCATGAAGGATCAATTGTGTCCCTAAATCAGTGCATCAAGGTTTGATGAACACCAAACTTGTTTCTTGTCAAAGGGTACGTCACAATTGATGCTTTCATTACCGGAAAAGAATTTTTCCATTTATAAGATTTTAGAAAACAACAATTGTATGATTATTGATGCATGAATTCCTAATTTTCATGAAGCTATGTGGACACGAAACTTAGTGTATGGCCATATGCTTTGTCAAGACACTCCAATCATGCAAAATGGAATTATTTGTAACATTGGTTTAGTGTGCTTGAAGGCACACCAAACTTAGCATATGTTTCAAAACAGTGCATGCAGTCAATGGACATGTTCATGAAAAGAGAAAAGAATTCATGCTCAAATGATCATAACTTATTGAATTTAAAATGACATGAATCTTAAAGCATGGGTTGCCTCCCATGGAGCGCTCTTTTATTCTCATTAGCTTGACATTGAGGCTTTCTTTTATGGTGGTTGGTGCTTGTAGAGCCTCAATTTGTCTCCCCTGACTGTGATCCTCTTCTTTGTTCCTTGGTGTTCAATTTCAGCATGCTCTAATGAGAGTATGTTGCTGACAGTGTAGTAGTCCTCAGTTTGTTGGTTTGCCCCCAGCTGTTGATATATCAATTGCACTTTGTCACCTTTGGAAAGCCCCTCTGTTAGGATCTTCCTGTTCTTCCAACCCCTTTTTGTTTTGTTTCTCCGTTTCATCTTTCCTTTTGTTGATCTTTCTTTTCTGGCCGTAGGCTTCCCTTGGGGACCTCTCTTCTCAATGGCTAGTACTCCAATATCCTCTTGGGCCTCTTCATCAGTCTGCACAGTCCTTAGCCTTGGGATGTTGCTGTGACTCTCTTTGTCAGCTTCTTCCCTCAACTGTGATTCTCCCTTGTCAATTTTCATACAGTCTTTCTTCTCATTACCAAACTGTGCTTCTGGTAACACCTTCAGAGTGACACTCTTGTCATGCATTCTGAGAGTTAATTCTCCTTCCTCTATGTCTATGATAGCTCTAGAAGTGGCCAAGAATGGCCTTCCCAGAATAATAGAGTCACCATCATCCCCTTCTGAATCTAGAACCACAAAATCTGCAGGGTATATGAAATTGTCCACTTTGACCAGAAGGTTTTCAATCATACCCCTGGGGTATACTGTTGACTTATCTACTAGTTCTAGAGATATCTGTACTGGTTTAACTTCCTCTATATGCAGCTTTTTTACCAAGGAGGATGGTATTAAGTTGATACTTGCTCCTAGATCGCACATTGCTTTAGTGATGGTTAATTCCCCAATGGTGCAAGGTAGCAAAAAGCTCCCTGAATCTTCAAGCTTAGGGGGAAACCCTTTTTGAATCAAAACCCTGCATTCCTCAGTGAGCAGTATGGTTTCTTTCTCATGCCAACTTCTTTTCTTGTTGATAAGCTCCTTCAAAAACTTGGCATACAGAGGCATTTGCTCAAGTGCTTCAGCCAAGGGAATGTTGATTTCCAGCTTTTTGAAAGTTTCAAGGAACTTGTGAAAATGCTGGTCCTTGGTTTCTTTGTTGAACCTCTGGGGATATGGCAGTGGAGGTACAAAGGTTCTCTCTACTTGTTGCTTTTGATTCTTGGTTGGCTTTTCAACTGCTTCATTCCCTTTTTTTGGAATTTTTGGTTGTTCCTCCTTTGCTTGAGTTTGTTTTGAGGCTTCCCTGTTTGCCATTGCACCATCATCATTGGCTTCCTCTGTGTGTGTTGGCTGTTCCTCTTCTATTGGTCTTTTGCTGCTCTCTACTTGCTTCTTAGTAGTGTCATTGTTGCTCGTCAATGTTCTCCCACTCCTTAATTGTATTGCCTTGCATTCTTCCTTAGGATTTGGAATTGTGTCACTTGGCAGTGAGCTTGAAGGGCTCTCAAGAGAAATCTGCTTGGAGATTTGCCCCATCTGTCTCTCTAGGCTCTTCAGGGATGCTTCCTGATTCTTGGTTACCATTTCCTGGTGTTTCAACATTTTGTCTATCACAGCCTCCAAGTTAGTGATTCTCTGGGCTTCAGGTGATACTTGAGGTGGGTTATGAGATGTGGGTGGTGGATGATAGGCATTTTGGTTGGTGGGTTGGTTATTGGATTGGTACTGGTTGGGGTTGGGGTAGTTGTTTTGATGTTTTCTGTAGGGGTTTTGGTTAGTCTGCTGCTGGTTGGTGTTTTGGTTGCCTCTTGGGTTATTTTGATTTGAGTTCCTCTGCCATGGTTGTTAGTTTTGGGTATGATTATCTCTCCATCTGAGGTTTGGGTGGTTCTTCCAGGATGGATTGTATGTATCACCATACACTTCATTTGGTCCTTGGTTGTGCATATACTGTACTTGCTCTTGTTGTTGTTCTTCTTGAGTTTCTTCACTCTGTCCCCATGTGGTTGATGGTTGGCTAGTGTTAACCGCTGCAACTTGGAGACTATCAATCCTCTTGGCCATTTGCTCAAATTGTTGTTGAATTTACTGCTGCATTATCTTGTTCTGAGCCAAGATTGAATCCACTCCTTCTAGCTCCATTACTCCTCTTCTTTGTGATGGTTGGCGGCTTCTTTGATGAGCAAAGAAATATTGGTTGTTAGCCACCATATCAATGAGATTTTGAGCTTCCTCTGCAGTTTTCATGAGTTGCAAGGAGCCTCCAGCTGAGTGGTCAAGTGATTCTTGAGCCTTTAGGGTGAGTCCTTCATAGAAGTTCTGTAGCTTGTCCCACTCAGTGAACATTTCTGGTGGACATTTCCTCAGCAGAGCCTTGTATCTCTCCCATGCTTCATACAGATTTTCAGCATCCAATTGTGTGAATGTTTGTACTTCGGTTTTCAGCCTGTTAACCCTTTGAGGTGGATAGAATTTGGCTATGAATTTAGTCACCAAATCATCCCAGCTAGTGATGCTTCCTTGAGGAAAGGTTTCAAGCCACTGTGCGGCCTTGTCCCTTAATGAGAACGGGAACAGCAGAAGCTTGTAGGTCTCAGGATTTACGCCATTGGACTTGACAGTGTCACAAATCCTTAAGAAGGTAGATAAATGTTGATTTGGATCCTCCAATGGTCGTCCCCCAAACGAGCAGTTGTTTTGGACCAATGTAATGAGTTGTGGCTTCAATTCAAAGTTGTTTGCATTGACATTAGGGGTGAGAATGCTTCTTCCACAATGTCTAGCATTTGCAAAGGTATAGGAGGCCAAAACTCTCCTCTGGGGTGGGTTGTTGTTGTTGTTATCTGCTCCACCAGGTGGATTGGTTGAATGCTCCTCCATATCTTGGAATTCTTCTTCTGATTCCTTTTCTCCAACAATATTTTCCCTCTTTCCGCTCTTCTTAACCTTCTAAGAGTTCTTTCGTCTTGTTCATGAAAGATGGGTGTATTTCTTCTTGTACCTGACATACAAGCAGAACATAAGAAACACACAAACCAGTGACACTTCAATCCATTGCTAGAATGAAGTTTTAGTTAGCTTAAGTAAAAATTCAAACAGTTAGTGGGTTAATTGAAAATTAAAAGAACAGAAAATAAAAAGAAAAATGCTAGATCTAGATCACCACCTCACTTAATCATTGTCAATCTAATCAATCCCCGGCAACGGTGCCAAAAACTTGATGGGATATTTTCGTAGAGAAACGAATTTCTCCAAAACACCCAAATCTAACCGGCAAGTGCACCGGGTCGCATCAAGTAATAATAACTCACGGGAGTGAGGTCGATCCCACAGGGATTGAAGGATTGAGCAATTTTAGTTTAGTGGTTGATTTAGTCAAGCGAATCAAGATTTGGTTGGGTGATTTGTGATTTGCAGAATTTAAATTGCATGAAATTAAAGAGAGCAGGAAATTAAATTGCTGAATCTTAAAGAACAAGAAATTAAATGGCAGAAACTTAGAGTGCAAGAAATGTAAATTGCGGAATCTTAAAGTGCAAGAAATGTAAATGGCTCGAAATGTAAAAGGGATTGGGAGTTGGATTTGCAGAGATTAAACAAAGAAAAGTAACTTGCATCAAACAAAAGAGTGAAAGAAGGTCTGGGTTGAATCAGATCTTGAAGCAGTAAAGTAAATGAACATTAAAAGCAAGAAACAAAATGTAAATTGGGAATTCAGATCTCAGGACCCAGAGACTAGAAAACGAAGTCTAGATCTCAATGCCTTCCTAGATCCAACAAGAACAATTGCAAGGGAATTGTAAATTGCAAGGAAAGTAGATGAGAAGCAAGTAACAGAAACGGAAATTCAATTGCAGTAAATAAACAGAGAGATCCAAGGATGAGATTGAAACAGAATTTCTTCAATTCTCTAACCTAAGATCCAAGACAATTGTAATTGAAATTGAAAGCAATAAAACTAAGAGGAAGAGAAGTGAGTTCTCCTTCCCCAAGACTAAGAAATTAAAGATCACTCACTATCCAAAGCTCTCCGAAAACTATGATGAAAATTCCAAAAGAAAGCTCTTATGAAAATTCCAAAAAGAAAGCTCTCCGAAGAACTTGAATTCTATCCTATTTATACACTTTCTTCAAATGATCTTCAAGCCTTGAGTTGGGCCTTTGCTCTTGGTGGAATTGGGTTGAAAGAGGCCTTGGTTGATTGCTCTTGGAGTTTGGAGAAGAACCAAAGTGAACCAAATGAACCGGGTTGGAGTTTTGCAAAAGTTGGAGTAAAAGTTTGAGCAAAAGTTAGGGGCTAACTTTTGCTCCAACTTTTCATATCAGCCACCATAACTTGCTGCTATCCACGTTGGGGCAAAAGTTAGGGGTCTAACTTTTGCTCCAACGTTGGCCTTCCTTGGTGTACTTATGGCGCCAACGTTAGCCTCAAAGTTAGGGGCTAACGTTGGCGCAAACTTTTGCTCCTTCCCTTGTATTTTTCATGTGCCAACGTTAGCCCAAAAGTTAGGGGCTAACGTTGGCGCAAACTTTTGGTGCCCAGGGAGGTTTTTCTTATGCCAACGTTAGCCTCAAAGTTAGGGGCTAACGTTGGCGCAAACTTTTGGTGCCCAGGGGTGATTTTCATGTGCCAACGTTAGCCCAAAAGTTAGGGGCTAACGTTGGCGCAAACTTTTGGTGCCCAGGGGTGATTTTCATGTGCCAACGTTAGCCCAAAAGTTAGGGGCTAACGTTGGCGCAAACTTTTGGTGCCCAGGGAGTGATTTTCAAGTTCCAACGTTAGCCCAAAAGTTAGGGGCTAACGTTGGGGCTAACTTTTCATCCAAAAGTTTGTGCAAAAGTTTGAGGCTAACTTTAGGTCCAGCTTTTTGCTTCCTGGTTCAATTTCACTTATTCCATTGTCCTCTCTTTACTCCTAGCTATTCCTTCTTGCTTCAACCTTTCTCCAAGCTTTCTTCACCTATCATTAATCAACCAAACATATCAAAGCTATGCTTAAAATCATGAGATATTCATTCTTTCATAATATGTGACAATTATAGTATAAAACCTCATGAAATAGCATGAATTCATACATGGTTGATTAAATCAAAGGAAACATGAAAATCTACCCAATTAGCTTGCTTATGGCTCAAGAAAGTGCATAATTCAATTGAAAACTAAAGAAAAGGGCTAGTGAAACTAGGCTAAGATGACTTGTCATCAGAAGGAGGTAGTGCAGAAAGAGGTCACTAAGTTACTAGAGGCTGGGATTATTTATCCTATTTCTGATAGCCCCTGGGTGAACCCTGTCGAAGTTGTCCCCAAGAAGAGAGGCATGACAGTGGTTCATAATGAAAAAAATGAACTGGTTCCTACAAGAACAGTTATAGGGTGGCGTATGTGTATTGACTACAGAAGACTCAATACAGCCACCAGAAAGGATCATTTTTCCTTTACCATTCATAGACCAGATGCTAGAGAGACTGGCAGGTCATGAATACTACTGCTTTTTAGATGGCTATTCAGGTTACAACCAAATTGTAGTAGATCCTCAGGACCAAGAGAAAATAGCATTCACATGCCCTTCTAGAGTATTTGCCTACAGAAGAATGCCATTTGGTCTGTGCAATGCACCTGCAACCTTTCAGAGGTGCATGCTCTCTATCTTCTCTGATATGGTAGAGAAATTTCTGGAAGTCTTCATGGATGACTTCTCAGTATTTGGAGACTCATTTAACTCCTGTCTTGACCATCTAGCACTTGTTCTGAAAAGGTGCCAAGAGACTAACCTGGTTTTAAACTGGGAAAAATGTCACTTTATGGTGACTGAAGGAATTGTCCTTGGGCACAAAATTTCAAATAAGGGAATAGAGGTGGATCAAGCTAAGGTAGAGGTAATTGAAAAATTACCACCACCTACCAATGTTAAGGCAATCAGAAGCTTTTTGGGACATGCAGGATTCTATAAGAGGTTTTTAAAGGATTTTTCAAAAATTGCAAAACCTCTGAGCAATTTGCTAGCTGCTGACATGCCATTTATTTTTGACACAGAATGTCTACAGGCGTTTGAGACTCTGAAAGCCAAGCTGGTCACAGCACCAGTTATTTCTGCACCAGACTGGACATTACCATTCGAACTAATGTGTGATGCCAGTGACCATGCCATTGGTGCAGTATTGGGACAGAGGCATAATAAGCTTCTGCACGTCATTTACTATGCTAGCCGTGTTCTGAATGACGCACAAAAGAATTACACAACCACAGAAAAGGAGTTACTTGCAGTGGTTTATGCCATTGACAAGTTTAGATCTTATTTAGTGGGATCAAAAGTGATTGTGTACACTGATCATGCTGCTCTAAAATATCTCCTCACAAAGCAGGATTTAAAACCCAGACTCATCAGATGGGTGTTGCTTCTACAAGAGTTTGATATAGAAATAAGAGACAGAAAAGGGACAGAGAACCAGGTAGCAGATCACCTGTCCCAGATAGAACCAATAGCAGGGGCGTCCCTCCCTCCTATTGAGATCTCTGAAACCTTTCCAGATGAGCAACTCTTTGCCATTCAGGAATTACCATGGTTTGCAGACATTGCAAACTATAACGCTGTGAGGTTCATACCCAAAGAGTACAGTAAACAACAAATGAAAAAGCTGATTTCTGATGTAAAATAATACTTGTGGGATGAACCATATCTCTTTAAGAGGTGTGCAGACGGAGTAATTCATAGATGTGTACCTAGAGAAGAGGCACAGAAGATCCTATGGCACTGCCATGGATCATAGTATGGAGGACACTTTGGAGGTGAGCGAACAGCCACAAAAGTTTTCCAATGTGGTTTCTACTGGCCTACTCTCTATAGAGACTCCCGAGAGTTTGTACATAACTGTGACAGTTGCCAGAAAGCCGGTAATCTGCCTCATGGTTATGCCATGCCTCAACAAGGGATCTTAGAGATTAAGTTGTTTGATGTATGGGGTATTGACTTCATGGGGCATTTCCCACCATCATACTCAAACACCTATATTCTGGTGGCAGTAGACTATGTATCTAAATAGGTGGAGGTAATTGAAACACCCACTAATGATACTAAGATAGTAATGAAGTTCCTCCAGAAGCATATCTTCAGCAAGTTCGGTGTCCCTAGGATACTGATCAGTGATGGAGGCACTCATTTCTACAATAAACAGCTTGACTCTGCTTTGTTCTGATATGGAATTAACCACAAAGTGGCGACTCCATATCATCCACAGACAAATGGGCAGGCTGAAGTCTCGAATAGAGAACTAAAACGAATCCTGAAACGGACTGTAAGTACCCGTAGAAAGGATTGGGCAAAAAGTCTGGATGATGCTTTGTGGGCATACAGAACAGCATTCAAGACTCCTATAGGGACCTCTCTATACCAGCTTGTGTTTGGCAAAGCCTGTCATCTGCCAGTGGAACTAGAACACAAAGCCTACTGGGTAACCAAGTTCCTAAACCTTGATGCTAAGGTAGCTGGAGAGAAAAGATTACTCCAGTTGAATGAGCTGGAAGAGTTTAGACTCAATGCTTTCGAAAATGCTAAAATCTATAAAGAGAAAGCAAAAAGATGGCATGACAAAAGGCTGTCTTCTAGAGTCTTTGAGGCAGGACAGAAGGTCTTGCTGTTTAACTCTAGGCTCAGATTGTTCCCTGGGAAGTTGAAATCCTGGTGGAGGAGACCATATGTGATCACAAGTGTGTCACCATATGGTTATGTAGAGCTTCAAGATATTTATTCTGACAAAAAGTTCATTGTTAATGGACAGAGAATCAAACATTATCTTGAAGACAATGTTGAGCAAGAATACTCAAAGCTGAGACTAAATTAAAAGCTCAGTAAAGTCCAGCTAAAGACAGTAAAGAAACGCTTACTGGGAGGCAACCTAGCCATTATTAGATGTTTATAACAATTATATAAGTTTATTTAATTTTTTTAATTATGTTTGTTAATGCTTATCACTGAAAAAGTCAAGAAAATGAAGGCTCAGAACATAAAACAGAAGAATCACAAAGAAAAAGAGCTCACTGGCGTTAAAACGCCAGTAAAAAGGCAAATTGGGCGTTAAACGCCAGAATGGCTATGATTCTGGGCGTTTAACGCCAGTAAAGATATCATTCTGGGCATTAAACGCCAGAATGGGCAGCATTCTGGGCGTTTAATGCCAGAAACAGCAGCATCCTGGGCGTTCAGAAAAACACCCAGTGAGAAAGGATTTCTGGCGTTTAACGCCAGCTAGGATATCTGGCTGGGCATTAAACGCCCAAAGTGGCCACCAAATGGGTGTTAAACGCCATAATGGCTATCATTCTGGGCGTTTAACGCCAGAACAGCCAGGGGAGAGGTAATTTCGTCTCAATTCAAATTTTTTTCGAATTTTCATGTTTTAAATCAAAATTTTCTGCATCCAAACATTACAAACAATCATTTTTTAATTTCCATTCACAAAAATTTATAAACTTATAAATTCTTCTTGATTCTCTTTCAATTCCTTTTCAAAACCTCATTCATATTTCCAATTTCTTTTCAAATCTTTTTAACTCATTCATATCATCTTTTATTTCTTAGATGCATAAACAAAAATTCAGATTTAACTTCATCAAATCTTTTTCATATCTTTTAATTTTGAAAACAATCTTCTCTTTTTTCTATCATGTTTATCTTTTATCAATTATATCTTTCAAAGCATATCTTTTTCTAAAATTTTGAACCCACTCCCTCCTTCCCCTTTATTTATACATTCGGCCATCACCTCTCCTCCCTCATTCGAATCCTTCTCTCCATCTATTCATCTTCTTTCTTTACTTTTGCTTGAGGACAAGCAAACCTCTAAGTTTGGTGTGATTTTTCGTGATCACTAACCAAGATCATGGCTCCTAAAGGAAAACAAACCACTACAAGAGACAAGAAAGAAAATAATCCAAAACCATAATAGATGCATGAGAGGTTCTGCACCAAAGAACATGCAGATCATTACCTCAAAATTGTGTGCAGAAGATCAGTGATCCCGGAAGTCAAGTTTGATCTGAAAGAAGACGAATATCCGGAGATCCAAGAGCAGATTCGAAACAGAGGTTGGGAAATCCTGGCTAATCCTGAGATAAATGTGGGAAGAAACATGATCCAGAAATTCTATGCAAATCTGTGGCTAACAGATAAGCAAAGAATGGAGGGAACTTCCTTCCATACTTTTCGAACCATGGTCAGAGGGAAGATTATCTACTTCTATCTTGACAAAGTGAGAGAAGTCCTCAAACTTCCTCAACTACAGGATGATCCAGAATCCTTTAATAGGAGAATGGCTAAAGATAAAAAGTTGGATCAAGTTCTAGAGGATATATGCCTCCCTGGAACTAAGTGGATAACCAATTCAAAAGGTATCCTAAACCAACTGAAGAGAGGAGACCTCAAGCTAATTGCTAGGGGCTGGCTGGATTTCATTGGGCGATCTATACTTCCCACCAGTAACCGCTCTGAAGTCACTGTCAAAAGAGCAGTGATGATCCACTGTATTATGCTGGGAAAAGAAGTGGAGGTTCATCAATTAATTCCTTGTGAAATTTACTTATTTGCAAACAAGGAATCCACTGAGGCCAAATTGGCTTATCCAAGCTTGATCAGTCTGTTATGTAAAGATGCGGGAGTACAGATAGGTGTGGATGAGTATATCCCAATTGAACACCCAATCACCAAAAGGGTAATGAATGGACCTCAAGTTCAAGACAACCTCATCAAGAGGAGGGCGCATGAGCTCCTCCCAGAAATTCCTCAATTTGACTATTGGGCCCGCTTAGAAGCATCTGTCAACAAGCTGCAAGAATCTATGGATCAACTCAAAGAAGAGCAGCAAAATCAGAACATCATGCTCCGTAAACTGCTCAGAGAATAAGAGAAGCAAGGGCGTGAGCTACAGGAACTAAAGCGCCAGAAGCTGTCCCTTGAAGAGTTGGATGTCCCACAAATTGAAGGAGCACCTACCCCTCAAAATCAAGGTTGTTGAGTCCTAACTCTGTGATAACTTTTATTATTAGAAACCTATTTTAAGAGTCACATAAGCATTAGTATTAGAGTCATTTTCTTTTATGTCTTTAATTTCCTTTCTTTTATTATTATTTGTCTGCTTTTATGTTTATTTTATGTCTTATTTTTATTTCAGGATCAATAAAGTTTAGAATCTATGTCTTAAAGCTATGAATGTCCTATGAATCCTTCACTTCCTTAAATGAAAAATGTTTTCTGAAAAAGAAAAAAAGAAGTACATGAATTTCGAATTACATCTTGAAAATAATCTAATTATTTTGATGTGGTGGCAATACTTTTTGTTTTCTGAATGAATGCTTGAACAGTGCATATTTTTTATGTTGTTGTTTATGAATGTTAAAATTGTTGGCTCTTGAAAGAATGATGAAAAAGGAGAAATATTATTGATAATCTAAAAAATTATAAAATTGATTCTTGAAGCAAGAAAAAGCAGTGAAAAGCTTGCAAAAAAAAAAAGAAAAGAGAGAAAGAAAGAAATAGAAAAAGCAAGCAGAAAAAGCCAATAGCCCTTTAAACCAAAAGGTAAGGGTAAAATAAAAAGGATCCAAGGCTTTGAGCATTAATGGATAGGAGGGCCCAAAGGAATAAAATACTGGCCTAAGCGGCTAAACCAAGTTGTCTCTAACCATGTGCTTGTGGCGTGAAGGTGTCAAGTGAAAAGCTTGAGACTGAGCGGTTAAAGTCATGGTCCAAAGCAAAAAAAGTGTGCTTAAGAGCTCTGGGCACCTCTAACTGGGGACTTTAGCAAAGCTGAGTCATAATCTGAAAAGGTTCACCTAGTTATGTGTCTGTAGCATTTATGTGTCCGGTGGTAATACTGGAAAACAAAATGCTTAGGGCCACGGCCAAGACTCAAAAAGTAGCTGTGTTCAAGAATCAACATACTGAAATAGGAGAATCAATAACACTATCTAAATTCTGAGTTCCTATAAATGCCAATCATTCTGAACTTCAAAGGATAAAGTGAGATGCCGAAACTGTTCAGAAGCATAAAGCCACTAGCCCCGCTCATCTAATTGGAAATGAGCTTCATTGATATTTGGAATTCATTGTATTTTCTCTTCTTTTTATCCTATTTTATTTTTGGTTGCTTGGGGACAAGCAACAATTTAAGTTTGGTGTTGTGATGAGCGGATAATTTATACCCTTTTTGGCATTGTTTTTACATAGTTTTTAGTATGATTTAATTACTTTTTGTTATATTTTTATTAGTTTTTATTCAAAATTTACATTTTTGGAATTTACTATGAGTTTGTGTATTTTTCTGTAATTTCAGATATTTTCTGGCTGAAATTGAGGGACCTGAGCAAAAATCTGATTCAGAGGCTGAAAAAGGACTTTAGATGTTGTTGGATTCTGACCCTCCTGCAATCGAAGTGAATTTTCTGGAGCTATAGATACCCAATTGGTGCGCTCTCAATTGCGTTGGAAAGTAGACATCTTGTGCTTTCCAGCAATATATAATAGTCTATACTTTGTTTGAGATTTGATGGCCCAAACTGGTGTTCAAAGTTAGCCTAAAACTTTCTAGTGTAAAATGCCAGAACTGGCACCTTTTTCGGTGTTAAACGCTCATTCTGGCACTCAGGGTGGCATATAACGCCAGCTTTGGGCATATGAACGTGAAATCTTGAAAGCTCAGCCCAGGCACGCACCAAGTGGGTCCCGAAAGTGGATTTCTGCACTATATGTACTTAGTTACTCATTTTGTGTAAACCTAAGTTACTAGTCTAGTATAAAAACTACTTTTAGAGATTCATTTTGTAACTTATGATATTTTTACACTTCATATTGTAACTTTGACGGCATGAGTCTCTAAACCCCATAGGTAGGGGTGAGGAGCTCTGCTGTGTTTCAATGGATTAATGCAATTACTACTGTTTTCTATTCAATCGCGCTTGATTCTATTCTAAGATACTCACTCATACTTCAATATGGAGAATATGATGATCCGTGACACTCATCATTATCCTCAACCTATGAATGCATGCTTGACAACCACTCCCGTTCTATTTGAGCTCAACGTAGTCATTGGGCGACAGCTTGAGTGCATATCTCTTGGGTTTCTGATCTACGGACCGAGTCCGGAGGTTAGAACCTTTGTGGTATAGGCTAGAACCAAATGTGCAACATTCCTGGGATCCAAAAAAGCCTAAACCTTGTCTGTGGTATTTCGAGTAGGATCCGGGAAGGGATGACTGTGACGAGCTTCAAACCTGCGAATACTGGGTGTAGTGACAGTGCGTAAAAGGACAAGGGCCCTATTCCGACGCTAGTGGGAACCGACAGATGATTAGCCATGCGGTAGCTGTACATGGTATTTTTCATCCGAGACGAGCAATCCGACAATTGATTAGCCGTGCAGAGATCGTACCTGGTATTCTTCATCCGAGAGGATCATACAGCTTGCCATTGAAGGAAGCCATGCGTGTTTGGAGAAGAAGACAGTAGGAAAGCAGAGATTCAGATGACAGAGCATCTCTGGAACCTCAGCCTGTTTCTCATTACTGAATCACAATTACTATTTATTTCATGTTATTTATTTTTCATAAATCCAATCATTCTTATTATTAACCTCTTGACTAAGATTTACAAAATAACCATAGCTTGCTTCAAGCCGACAATCTCCGTGGGATCGACCCTTACTCACGTAAGGTATTACTTGGATGACCCAGTGCACTTGCTGGTTAGTTGTGCGGAGTTGTGAAAAGTGTAATCACAATTTCGTGCATCAAGGAGCATGCGGAACACTTGAGGACCTTGTTGCTGATACTAAAGGAAAAGAAACTCTATGCAAAACTGTCTAAGTGTGAATTCTGGAAGAGTGAGGTGAAGTTTCTGGGCCACGTGGTGAGTAAGTGATGACAAGTCATCTTAACCTAGTTTCACTAGCCTTTTTCTTTTGTTTTCAATTGAATTATGAACTTTCTTGAGCCATAAGCAAGCCAAATGGGTAGATTTTCATTCTTCCTTTGATTTAATCAACCATAGATGAATTAATGCAATTTCATGAGGTTTTATGCTATAATTGTCACATATTATGAAAGAATGAATATCTCATGATTTTGAGCATAGCTTTGATGCGTTTGATTGATTAATGATGGTGAAGAAAGCTTGGAGAAAGGTTGAAGCAAGAAGGAATGGCTAGGAGGAAGAGAGGACAAAAAGTTTGAGCAAAAGTTTGCCTCAAACTTTAGCTCAAACTTTTGGAATAAGTGAAAATGAACCAGGGAGCAAAAAGCTTGACCAAAAGTTTGCCTCAAACTTTTTGGCAAACTTTTGGGAGAAAAGCTTGAGCCAACGTTTGCCTCAAACTTTTTGGCAAACGTTGGCATCACAAATCAACACCCTGGAGAGCAAAAGTTTGCGCCAACATTTGCCTCAAACTTTTTGGCAAACGTTGGCGCCATGAACAACACACCCTGGAGAGCAAAAGTTTGCGCCAACGTTTGCCTCAAACTTTTTGGCAAACGTTGGCGCCATGAGTGTGCAAGAGGAGGCCAACGTTTGAGCAAAAGTTTGACCCCAAACTTTAGTTCAAACGTTGGTAGCAGCAAAATAGGGTGGCTGATGTGAAAAGTTTGAGTAAAAGTTTGCCTCAAACTTTTACTCAAACTTTTACTCAAGCTTTCATGATTCCAAACCCGGTTCACTTCGGTTCTTCTCCAAACTCCAAGAGCAATCAACCAAGGCCTCTATCAACCCAATTCCATCAAGAGCAAAGGCCCAATTGAAGGCTTGAAGACCATTTGAAGAAAGTGTATAAATAGCATAGGATTTAAGTTTTTTGGGAGCTTTTCCTTTTAGTTTTCATAGAGAGTTTTCGGAGAGCTTTTGGTGTGGAGTGAATTTTAATTTCTAAGTCTCGGGGAAGGAGAATTGAATTCCCTTCCTCTTAGTTTTCTTGCTTTCAATTTCAATTACAATTGCCTTGGATCTTGGGTTGGAGAATTGAAGGAATTCTGTTTCAATCTTATCCTGAGACCTCTCTGTTTCTTTACTGCACAATTGAATTTAAATTTCTGTTAATTGCTTCTTCATCTACTTTCTCTGCAATATACATTTTCTTTGCAATTGTTCTTGTTGGATCTAGGAAGGCATTGAGATCTAGACTTGGTTATCTAGTCTCTTGGGTCCTGAGATCTGAATTATCATTTTGCATTCTCTGTTTACTGCTTTCAAGCTCATTTACATTTCTGTTTCAAGATCCGATTCAATCCAATTCATCTTCCACTCTTATGTTTGTTGAATTTTACTTTGCCTTGTTTAATTTCTGCAAATCCAATTCCCAATTCCCTTTACAATTCAAGCCATTTACATTTCTTGCACTTTAAGATTCTGCAATTTACATTTCTTGCGTTCTAAGTTTCTGCCATTTAATTTCTTGTTCTTTAAGATTCAGCACTTTAAATTTCAGTTCTCTTTAATTTCATGCAATTTACCCATTCCCTTTACTTTCTATGCAATTTAAATTCTGCAAATCACAAATCTCTCAACCAAATCTTGATTCGCTTGACTAAATCAACCACTAAACAAAAATTGCTCAATCCTTCAATCCCTGTGGGATCGACCTCACTCCCGTGAGTTATTATTACTTGATGCGACCCGGTGCACTTGCCGGTGAGTTTTGTGTCGGATCGTTTTCCGCACATCAAGTTTTTGGCGCCGTTGCCGGGGATTGATTAGATTGACAATGATTAAGTGCGGTGGTGATCTAGATCTAGCACTTTTTTCTGTTTCTCTAATTTTTGACTAACACGCTAACTGTTTGAAATTTTGCTTAAACTAAACTTCATTCTAGCAATAGACTGAAGAAGTACTGGTGGTGTTTCTTTTGTTTTGTTTGTATGTCAGGTACAGAGAGATCCATTCCTGTTTTATCTGAAATTGACCAGAGAACTCTTAGAAGGTTGAGAAGAGCTGAAAGAGGGAAAAATATTGTTGGAGAGGAAGAATCTGAGGAAGAATATCACGAGATGGAAGGGGATCCATCTAATCCAGGAGGAAGGGTTAACAATAACCCACAGTAGAGGAGAGTATTGGCCTCCTATACCTTTGCAAATGCTAGACATTGTGGAAGCAGCATTCTCACCCCTAATGTCAATGCAAATAACTTTGAATTGAAGCCACAACTCATTACATTGGTCCAAAACAACTGCTCGTTTGGGGGAGGACCATTGGAAGATCCAAATCAACATCTATCTACCTTCTTAAGGATTTGTGACACTGTCAAGTCCAATGGCGTGAATCCTGAAACTTACAAGCTTCTGCTGTTCCCGTTCTCTTTAAGGGACAAGGCCGCACAATGGCTTGAAACTTTTCCTCAAGGAAGCATCACTAGCTGGGATGATTTGGTGACTAAATTTCTAGCCAAATTCTATCCACCTCAAAGAGTCATCAGGCTGAAGACTGAGGTGCAAACATTCACGCAATTGGATGCTGAAAATCTGTATGAAGCATGGGAGAGATACAAGGCTCTGCTGAGGAAATGTTCACTGAGTGGGACAAGCTACAAAACTTCTATGAAGGACTCACTCTAAAAGCTCAAGAATCACTTGACCACTCAGCTGGAGGATCATTGGAACTGATGAAAACAGCAGAAGAAGCTCAAAATCTTATTGACATGGTGGCCAACAATCAATATTTCTTTGCTCATCAAAGAAATCGCCAACCATCACAAAGGAGAGGAGTAATGGAGCTAGAAGGAGTGGATTCAATCTTGGTTCAAAACAAGATGATGCAGTAGCAAATTCAACAACAATTTGAGCAAATGGCCAAGAGGATTGATAGCCTCCAAGTCGCAGTAGTTAACACAAGCCAACCATCTTCCACATGGGGGCAAAATGAAGAAACTCAAGAAGAACAACAACAAGAGCAAGTACAGTATATGCACAACCAAGGACCAAATGAAGTGTATGGTGATACATACAATCCATCCTGGAAGAACCACCCAAACCTCAGGTGGAGAGATAATCACACCCAAAACCAACAACCATGGCAGAGGAACTCAAACCAAAACAACCCAAGAAGCAACCAAAACCACAACCAGCAGCAAACTAACCAAAACCTTTACAGAAAACCTCAAAACAACTACCCCAACCAGTACCAATCCAATAACCAACCCACCAACCAAATTTCCTACCATCCACCACCCACATCTCACAACCCACCACAAGCATCACCTAAAGCTCAAAGAATCACTAACTTGGAGACCTTGATAGAAAAAATGTTGAAACACTAGAAAATGACAACCAAGAATCATGAAGCCTCCCTGAAGAGCCTAGAGAGGCAGATGGGGCAAATCTCCAAGCAGATTTATGTTGAGAGACCTTCAAGCTCACTGCCGAGTGACACAATCCCAAATCCTAAGGAAGAATGCAAGGCAATACAATTAAGGAGTGGGAGAATATTGATGAGCAATAATGACACTACAAAGAAGCAAGCAGAGAGCAGCAAAAGACCACTAGAAGAGGAACAGTCAACACACACAGAAGAAGCCAATGATGATGATGCAATGGCAAGCAAGCAAGCTTCAAAGCAAATTCAAGAAAAGAAGGAACAATCAAAAATTCCAAAAAAAGGGAATGAAGCAATTGAAGAGCCAACAAAGAATCAAAAGCAACAAGCAGAGAAGGCCTTTGTACCTCCACTGCCATATCCCCAGAGATTCAACAAGGAGGCAAAGGACCAACAATTTCACAAGTTCCTTGAGACTTTCAAGAAGTTGGAGATAAATATCCCCTTGGCTGAGGCACTGGAGCAGATGCCCCTATATGCCAAGTTCATGAAGGAGCTAATCAACAAGAAGAGAAGTTGGCAAGAAAAGGAAACTATCATGCTCACTGAAGAATGTAGCGCTGTGATCTAGATGGGTATCCCACCAAAGCTCAAAGATCCAGGGAGTTTTGTAGTCTCATTCACCATAGGCAAGATAACATTGGAAAATGCCCTGTGTGATCTAGGTGCCAGCATCAACTTGATGCCTCTATCATTGATGAGAAAGCTTGCCATAGAAGAAATTAAACCCACCAGGATGTCACTAGTCATGGCTGATAGATCAATCAAGACACCCAATGGTATTGTGGAGAATTTACTAGTGAAGGTTGGAAAGTTTATCTTCCCCGCAGACTTCGTAATCTTAGACACAGAAGGGGAAGGAAGCAGCTCAATCATCTTGGGGAGACCATTTCTAGCCACAGCAAGAACCACTATTGATGTGGAGAAGGGAGAAATGACCTTCAGGGTGCATGATGAACAAATGGTAATCAATGTCTTCAAATCAATGCAACACCCCTCAGAGCAAGAAAACTACATGAATGTGGACATGATTGAAGGGCTGGTAGAAGAAATGTTTGAAGACAACTATTTGGAGCATCAGAAAGAACAAAGAGAGGAAGTGATAGAAATACTCATTGAAGACAAGAAAGAGGAAAAACCAAAACAGGAGTTGAAACCTCTCCCTCCTCACATCAAATACGTGTTTCTTGGGAAAGCAGAGGCATTTCCAGTAATTATAAATTCCTCTTTGAACATTGATGAGGAAGCAAGGTTGATCGAAGTATTAAAAACTCACAAAACAGCCTTGGGGTGGACAATTGAGGACATCAAAAGCATCAGCCCTACTATTTGCATGCATAAAATTTTATTGGAGGAAGAATCAAAACCTGTGGTTCAACCTCAAAGAAGACTCAACCCAACCATGAAAGAGGTGATTCAAAAAGAAGTGATGAAGCTATGGAATGCAGGGATAATTTTCCCAATCTCAGACAGCTCTTGGGTGAGTCCGGTTCAAGTTGTGCCAAAAAAGGGAGGAATGACAGTCATCACCAATGAAAAGAATGAGTTGATCCCCACTAGGACAGTGACTGGGTGGAGAATGTGCATAGACTACAGGAAATTGAATGATGCAACAAGAAAAGATCATTTTCCTTTGCCATTCATCGATCAAATGTTGGAAAGACTAGCAGGTCATGCTTATTATTGCTTCCTGGATGGGTATTCGGGTTACAATCAAATAGTGGTAGACCCCAAGGATCAAGAGAAGACCTCCTTCACATGCCCATTTGGAGTTTTTGCCTATAGAAGGATGCCCTTTGGGCTGTGCAACGCCCCAGCCACTTTTCAAAGGTGTATGCTTTCTATTTTTTCTGATATGGTGGAAAAATTTTTAGAAGTCTTCATGGATGATTTTTCTGTTTTTGGCAATTCATTTAACACTTGCTTGCATAACTTAACTCTTGTTTTGAAAAGATGCCAAGAAACTAATTTGGTGTTGAATTGGGAAAAATGCCATTTCATGGTTCCGGAAGGAATAGTTCTTGGGCATAAAGTGTCATGTAGAGGTATAGAAGTTGATAAAGCTAAAATAGAAGTTATTGAAAAACTCCCTATACCTGTTAATGTGAAAGCAGTAAGAAGTTTTCTTGGGCATGCTGGCTTCTACAGAAGGTTCATCAAGGACTTTTCAAAAATAGCAAAACCATTGAGCAATTTGCTAATGAATGATGTTCCCTTCATTTTTGATGATAACTGTAGACATGCCTTTGAAACTCTCAAGAGAAAGCTCATTACAGCACCAATCATCACACCCCCTGATTGGAATTTACCTTTTGAACTTATGTGTGATGCAAGCAACCTTGCTATCGGTGCTGTACTGGGGCAAAAGAAGGACAAATTGCATCATGTCATATATTATGCTAGCAAAGTGTTGAATGAAACACAGAAAAATTATACCACCACTGAAAAAGAACTTTTAGCAATTGTATATGCATTTGATAAGTTTAGACAATACTTGATCGACTCAAAAGTTATAGTATACACTGACCATTCTGCTCTCAAGTATTTAATGTCTAAACAGGATTCAAAGCCAAGGCTTATCAGGTGGGTGTTACTGCTACAAGAATTTGATATTGAAGTGAGGGATAGGAAGGGAAGTGAAAATCAAGTAGCAGATCATCTATCAAGAGTGCCACAAGAAGCTAAGCAAGACAAACCACATCAAGTAAATGAGAACTTCCCTGATGAACATCTTTTCCAAATTCAACAAACACCTTGGTTTGCTGACATAGCAAACTACAAGGTAGGAAGGAAGATACCTCAAGAATTTTCCAAGCAACAAATGAAGAAATTACTCAATGAAGCAAGGAAGTTCTTGTGGGATGAACCTTTTCTATTCAAGAGATGCTCTGATGGAATGATTAGGAGGTGTGTCCCTGAAAGTGAAATGAAGGACATACTATGGCATTGCCATGGCTCAGCATATGGTGGACACTTTGGACTAGAGAGAACAGCTGCAAAGGTATTACAGAGTGGGTTTTATTGGCCAACCATCTTCAAGGATGCCAGAGAGTTTGTTCACCAATGCAATGAATGTCAAAGAACTGGAGGATTGACAAAGAGAAATGAGATGCCTCAAAATTTCATCCTGGAAGTGGAGGTGTTTGACTTATGGGGCATTGATTTCATGGGACATTTTCCTCCTTCCTACTCTTTCAGATATATCCTGGTGGCAGTAGAGTATGTATCAAAGTGGATGGAAGCAATAGCCACAACCACCTGTGATGCACAGATTGTCCTCCAATTCCTTAAAAAGCACATTTTCACAAGATATGGAGTGCCCAAGGGTCTTGTTAGTGATGGTGGTGGTCACTTTTGCAACAAACAGATGGAGAAACTCCTCCACAAATATGGAGTAATCCATAAAGTAGCCACACCTTACCACCCTCAGACTAACGGCCAGGCTGAACTAGCAAATAGGGAATTAAAGAAGATCCTAGAGAAAACAGTGGGAATCACAAGAAAAGACTGGGCTAGGAAGCTAGAGGATGCATTATGGGCATATAGGACAGCTTTTAAAACTCCTAGTGGCAAGTCACCTTTTCAGCTATTGTATGGCAAATCCTGCCACCTCCCTGTAGAGCTTGAACACAGAGCTTTTTGGGCCACTAAACTCCTCAACCTTGATCCCCAAGCTGCAGGAGAGAAAAGGTTGTTACAACTAAATGAGTTAGATGAATTCAGGCTAGAAGCTTATGAAAGTGCTAAGATATACAAGGAAAGAGCTAAGAGGTGGCATGACAAGAAGATCACAAAGAAGGAATTCAAGCCAGGACAGCAAGTGCTCCTGTATAATTCAAGGCTTAAGATTTTCCCTGGCAAACTGAAGTCTAAGTGGACTGGCCCATACTTGGTAACAAAGGTTTTTCCTTACGGGAGTATTGAACTGCTAGATGAAGCAACAAAGAATCAATTCACAGCAAATGGTCACAGAGCAAAGCTGTACTTGGGAGGACAATGGGATAAGGAAAAAGAAGTCCAGAACCTACAGCCTTCTTGAAAGGAATTGAAGGATGTCAAGCTAGTGACAATAAAAGAGCGCTTGTTGGGAGGCAACCCAACCTGAGGTAGTTTTCTTTTCATAGCTTTTTCAATAAAAATGTTGAATAATTGATATGTATTGCAAGGAGCTAAGTTTGGTGTTGCACACCAAAAACAACTTAAGGGAGAATGGAGGATTCTAAGTTTGGTGTTCCACCAAAACCTCATTCAAAAGCACATTCTGACTTCCTGCACATTGCTAGTTCCAAGCAATCAAACAGATTATTCAACCACTTAACTGCTTTTTAGTCTTAACTTCATAACCTTTAGCAAGGACACAAGATTTTGCCTAGAGTTAACCTGCTGTATCCAGAGAAGTGGCAAGAAATTAAGTTTGGTGTTCCCACACCAAATTAAATCCACAAGCCACACTCAATTCATGCATACTAACTGGTCATCTAAGGGCTTGAGAAGCAAGCAACTTTTGAGAATTGTGCAGGGAATTCACCACCATTTGAAAACACTATGCATCATAACTCAAAAGGGCACAACAGAAGGAAGGACAAAGGAACTGCAAACCAATAGGTTGTATTTACACTTAACTCTTGCTGTTGAAAAATGTTTTGACTTGTGTTTTGTTAAAGTGTTCATCTAATACAAGTAGAATCACTCTTAAAATAAGTAAGCTAGTCTATGTGTGTGCTTGTGTGTTTACTTTCACTGAACAAAAAGCATGTTTTGTCCCCTGCATCTTTAATTCAATAAAAGAAATGTTTGAATGTGAAGTGAGATAGTTCTCTGTTAGATAGAAGTACAATAAAAGTAAGTGGTGGTGTGTGTGTGATTGTATAATAGCTCACTTTTAGTGAATAAAAGAACTAGGATGTCTCCTTCTAAGTATAAAGTGGCCTACTGTCTATGAATCTCAATCAAATAAAAGTCCTTGGTTAGAAAGAAAAACAAAAAGAAAGAAAAAAAAAGGGGGGAGAAAAAGAAATAGCCAAAGAGTGGTAGAACAAAAGAAAAACAAAAAGAAACAAAGCTGGACACCAATAGCTTGAACCTTAGAATATATGCCTGTGGTGTCTTTGTATTAGGATCTGCTTGGACTACTAAGCTCTTTGGAGTGCATCAACACTCGGTGACTTGGGTTAACTAACCCGGGATCATCAGCTGAAAGTCCACTATCAAGAGCAACCTAACTACAAGGCATTTAGTAGCCCAAAGAGGTGCTGGGCATCAATGTTTTAAGAAGGAATGTGAGCCAAGTGTCTATAGTGAATAATGTGTCAAGTATAAAGAAAAGGAAATGAACTTGCTACACATGACACTCAAATAAAGCTTATGAACAAAATAATAGCCAAGGATAAAGAAATAATGAGAGGTCATAGTAGTATGTTACTTGAAGCTTGAAGGAGACTTTCTAGGCTTAAGAGTCAATAAGAAGTGAGCGTTTACATATCCACATAAAACCCTATGAACTACAAATAATACTCTGCTAGCATGAACATCCTCTTCCATTTCATTCTTTCTTCTCAATAAATCTTTTCTTGCTTGGGGACAAGCAAGCTTTAAGTTTGGTGTTGTGATGACAAGTCATCTTAGCCTAGTTTCACTAGCCTTTTTCTTTTGTTTTCAATTGAATTATGCACTTTCTTAAGCCATAAGCAAGCCAATTGGGTAGATTTTCATGCTTCCTTTGATTTAATCAACCATAGATGAATTAATGCAATTTCATGAGGTTTTATGCTATAATTGTCACATATTATGAAAGAATGAATATCTCATGATTTTGAGCATAGCTTTGATGCGTTTGATTGATTAATGATAGGTGAAGAAAGCTTGGAGAAAGGTTGAAGCAAGAAGGAATGGCTAGGAGGAAGAGAGGACAAAAAGTTTGAGCAAAAGTTTGCCTCAAACTTTAGCTCAAACTTTTGGAATAAGTGAAAATGAACCAGGGAGCAAAAAGCTTGACCAAAAGTTTGCCTCAAACTTTTTGGCAAACTTTTGGGAGAAAAGCTTGAGCCAACGTTTGCCTCAAACTTTTTGGCAAACGTTGGCATCACAAATCAACACCCTGGAGAGCAAAAGTTTGTGCCAACGTTTGCCTCAAACTTTTTGGCAAACGTTGGCGCCATGAACAACACACCATGGAGAGCAAAAGTTTGCGCCAACGTTTGCCTCAAACTTTTTGGCAAACGTTGGCGCCATGAGTGTGCAAGGGGAGGCCAACGTTTGAGCAAAATTTTGACCCCAAACTTTAGCTCAAACGTTGGTAGCAGCAAAATGGGGTGGCTGATGTGAAAAGTTTGAGTAAAAGTTTGCCTCAAACTTTTACTCAAGCTTTCATGATTCCAAACCCGGTTCACTTCGGTTCTTCTCCAAACTCCAAGAGCAATCAACCAAGGCCTCTATCAACCCAATTCCATCAAGAGCAAAGGCCCAATTGAAGGCTTGAAGACCATTTGAAGAAAGTGTATAAATAGCATAGGATTTAAGTTTTTTGGGAGCTTTTCCTTTTAGTTTTCATAGAGAGTTTTCGGAGAGCTTTTGGTGTGGAGTGAATTTTAATTTCTAAGTCTCGGGGAAGGAGAATTGAATTCCCTTCCTCTTAGTTTTCTTGCTTTCAATTTCAATTACAATTGTCTTGGATCTTGGGTTGGAGAATTGAAGGAATTCTATTTCAATCTTATCCTGAGACCTCTCTGTTTCTTTACTGCACAATTGAATTTAAATTTCTGTTAATTGCTTCTTCATCTACTTTCTCTGCAATATACATTTTCTTTGCAATTGTTCTTGTTGGATCTAGGAAGGCATTGAGATCTAGACTTGGTTATCTAGTCTCTTGGGTCCTGAGATCTGAATTATCATTTTGCATTCTCTGTTTACTGCTTTCAAGCTCATTTACATTTCTGTTTCAAGATCCGATTCAATCCAATTCATCTTCCACTCTTATGTTTGTTGAATTTTACTTTGCCTTGTTTAATTTCTGCAAATCCAATTCCCAATTCCCTTTACAATTCAAGCCATTTACATTTCTTGCACTTTAAGATTCTGCAATTTACATTTCTTGCGTTCTAAGTTTCTGCCATTTAATTTCTTGTTCTTTAAGATTCAGCACTTTAAATTTCAGTTCTCTTTAATTTCATGCAATTTACCCATTACCTTTACTTTCTATGCAATTTAAATTCTGCAAATCACAAATCTCTCAACCAAATCTTGATTCGCTTGACTAAATCAACCACTAAACAAAAATTGCTCAATCCTTCAATCCCTGTGGGATCGACCTCACTCCCGTGAGTTATTATTACTTGATGCGACCCGGTGCACTTGCCGGTGAGTTTTGTGTCGGATCGTTTTCCGCACATCAATAAGCAGGAAATAGCAGTAGACCCATCTAAGGTGGAGGTGGTAATGAATTGAGGGCGACCAACCTTAGTAACTGAGATAAGGAGTTTTCTGGGCTTAGCTGGCTATTACCGAAGGTTCCTCAAAGGCTTTTCACAAATAGCTTTGCCATTGACAAAGTTAACCCGCAAGGATATGCCGTTTGTTTAGACTCCTGAGTGTGAGGAGAGCTTTCCGGCATTGAAGAAAAAGCTAACTACCGCGCCTGTGTTGGTGTTACCCGAGCCGAATGAAACATTTGAGGTGTATTGTGATGCCTCACTAAAAAGTCTAGGGTGCGTGCTGATGCAGCATCGTAATGTGGTGGCGTATGCCTCACGGCAGTTGAAACCTCATGAAGTTAATTACCCTACGCACGATTTGGAGCTTGCTGCGGTTGTATTTGCACTAAAGGTGTGGAGGCATTACCTTTATGGGGTTAAGTTCCAAGTCTTCTCTGATCACAAGAGCTTGAAATACCTCTTTTATCAGAAGGAGCTCAATATGCGGCAGAGGAGGTGGATGGAGTTACTAAAGGACTACGAATTTGAGTTGAATTACCATCAGAGAAAGGCAAATGTGGTGGCAGATGCGTTAAGTTGGAAGTCATTTTATGCTGCTTGGATGATGCTCCGAGAAGAGGAGTTGCTCAAGGAGTTCAAGAGTCTGAAAATTGGTGTTCAAGAGGTATCTAGAACTTTGTGTTTGAGTCGATTAGAGATCTCAAGTGATTTTAAATCCGAACTTTAAAGGCTCACGAAAATGATGACGTGTTACCGAAGGTGTTACCGGCTATCGAGCAAGGGAAGCAGTGGAGGGTGTCGGAGGATCAAAATGGGTTATGGAGATTTAAGGGTAGGATCATTGTGCCAGATGTTGGTACCTTGCGGTAAGATATCTTAAAAGAAGCACACAAAAGCAGATTTTCTATTTACCCGGGAAGTACTAAGATGTACCATGATTTAAAGGCGATGTTTTGGTGGCCGGGTATGAAGAATGATGTGGCAGAATACGTTTCAAACAAGGTTGCGAGAACCGGACCGGTCAATAAACCGGTGAAGTCACTGGTTCAATGGTTCACTGGTTTGACCGGGGTTCAACCGGTTTAATCAAAAGTAAACAGCAATTGACACAGGCATGCAACATGTAAATACTAAATAGCATCCTGGATTGGAAGAGCCTCCAATATTTTCTGCCAAACCTGCAAACCCTGTCTTAAGCTTCTTTAATCTGTTTAAAAATACTTAAATATTGTTGTCTCCACATCAGAGTTGAAACTCAGAATACTAGTTGATGCCACCGTTAACAATAAATTTATCAACATTGCTGAAAAGAAAAGAGAAGAGAAAACAGAACCAAGCAAGAGAGGCTTTGGAATTCTCTCATGAATTAAAAATTCTTTTTCTTCTTTCTGTTTTTTTTTCCTTCTTACATACTGTGGCAATCACTAATTCACTATACATCAAACCAAAACTCATTCTCTTTGCATTTTAAAAACAATGAAAAATGAAGAAAAGAAATCAGTTAGTGCCCAAATGATTATTACTGACGATCTTTCACCTACATTAAATGTTTGCCAAAAACAATTAAAGAATCTTGAATAAAAAAATCATCTTCTTCCATGTCCTGCCAAAAGAGTGAAGTTGATCATGAGTAAGAGTTTATTATATTGTTGTTAATTCATAAAAAAGTGTGACAAGTATTAATAAGTACTAACTAAAACATAGTACCTAATGGTTGTGCGTGATTCTGAATGGTTGTACAGGGCTGAGAGACTGGTAAGAAAGCTAAGTGTTTTTAAAATCAAATTATGCACAGTGCTGAAGTTGGTGTAACAAGATGATGATGTTGATGATGATGACGAGGATGTACTACTATTCTGAACTTCTGATCATGTGATAGGCAAGGCATGACTGTAGACCAAGCAACAGGCTGTGTTTTCCTACTAGGAGGAGAAAAGATTTTTTCCACTAACAAGAATCAATGGCATAATCAAGTGCACAAAAGATATGTATCATTCAAATGAGCAAAGGTTCAAACACCTTCACTGCATTATGTAAGTGTAAGTTATCAATTATCAATAATCATTTGGCGGCTGTTGACCACTTTGTGATTGTTCCATCGTTAACATACAACAAAAAAAAATCATGAACAAAATTAACTCAAGAAAAAATATTGAACAGAATCATTCAGCAACTCACAACTCAGACATTCAATAAACGACTAAATTCAAAATCCAAATCCAAATCCAGAGAATCTAGAAATAGAAAACCTAACCAAAACAATCCAAACTTAACCTCCAAACTAAATTCAAAACCATATGAGCAACAATCCAACTCAGAACACAATCCCAATTTAGAAGCCATAATCTTAGAAATTGAAACTGAAGAAGCAGGCAGTGGCTTAATTATTACCAAAGACAGGGCGAATGAGGAATGACGGTGACAGAGTAAGCTCGGAAGAGGATCATTTTGCGACGGCGAGTCCCCGAGCAGTGATTTCACGGCGAGGCTCTGGGCAGAGATTTACGGAGGAGAAATGCGCTTGAAGAGGATTGAGTAACCGTTTGCGTGACATAGAGGAGAAGAAGATCGACGACGAGGACAACGACGGCACCCTCTGTCACTGCCAACGACAACGATCACAGAGGCGGGCTTTACGACGAGCACAGAGACGGTGAACACAAGAGTGGCGGTGGCTGGGGGTGACGATGGCTGGCGGGGCTTCGCGACGAGCAGAGACGGTGAGGAAGAGAAGAGTGGCTGCGGCTGGGGGGGCTGACGATGGCTGGGGGGACTGACGGTGGCTAGTGGGGCGGTGGCTGGGAGATGATGGTGGCCGCGGTGTTTTCTCTCAAAGGTTAGGCAAATTAGGGATTTGGTTGGAATGTGAGAGTGAGACAGAAGGGAGAGGGTCGGGTGTTTTGGGGGGTGGGGTTTTTACGTTTTTTTTTTTTTTTTTTTGAGAGAACTGGTCTTTTGACCCGACCGGTTCAGCCGGTTCACCGGTTAACCACCGGTTTGGCCAGTTTTCAAACCGGTTTTTTGCAAGGCGGTTTTGCGCGTCAACCAGACCGGCCATAAGACCGGTTCCTGGTTAATCCGGTCAAACCGGCCGGTCCGGTCCGGTTTTCAGAACCATGGTTTCAAGTGTTTAACCTGTCAAAAGGTGAAGATTGAACACCAGAGACTTGCCGGGACATTGCAACCTTTAGAGGTTCCGCAATGAAAGTGGGAAAGCATTGCGATAGACTTTGTGTCGGGATCGCCAAGGACTAGGGCCAGTTTTGATGTTGTCTGGGTAATTGTGGACCGACTGACGAAGTCAGCTCACTTTTTACCTATTCGGATGAATTACACCCTTGAGGAGCTAGCACGGTTATACATAAAGGAAATTGTGAGACTTCATGGTGTACCTGCTACTATAATCTCTGATAGAGATCCTCGTTTCACTTCGAGGTTCTGGGGTGCATTTCAAAAAGCTTTCGGAACTCGATTAAGCTTGAGTACAGCTTACCATCCTCAAAAAGATGGTCAATCCGAGAGGACGATCCAAACCTTAGAAGATATGTTGGGGGCTTGTGTTCTGGATCAGCCAGCAAGCTAGGATCGATATATGCCGCTAGTAGAGTTTGCGTACAATAATAGCTACCATGCGAGCATCGGAATGGCTCCGTATGAGGCTCTGTATGAGAGAAAACGTCAATCTCCGCTATGCTGGTATGAAGCTGGGGAGAAAGGCTTGTTAGGGCCGGAAATGATAGCTGAGACCACTGAACAAGTCAAGAAGATCCGAGATAGGATGCTCACTGCGCAGAGTCATCAGAAAAGTTACGCCGATCAGAGGCGAAAGCCTTTGGAATTTGAGGAAGGAGACCATGTTTTCCTTAAAGTTACTCCAACCACAGGAGTAGGTAGGGCAATTAAAGCGAAGAAGTTGAATCCTCAATGCATTGGTCCGTTTCAGATCCTGGAGAGGATTGGACCGGTGGTGTATCAAATAGCTCTACCACCCCATCTTTCGAACTTGCACGACGTATTTCATGTGTCGCAGCTTCGGAAGTATACTCCTGATGCTAGCCATGTGTTAGAACCTGAATCTTTTCAGTTGAAGGAAGATTTGACGCTTCCAGTGGCTCCGGTCAGATTTGACGATACGAGTATCAAACGGTTGTGTGAAAAAGAGGTTTCATTAGTCAAAGTGGCATGGAGTCGAGGCGGTGTTGAGGAACACACTTGGGAACTCGAGTCAGAGATGCGAACTAACTATCTGCACTTATTCTTAGGTAATTGAATTCGAATTTTGTGGGCAAAATTTCCAATTAGGTTGGTAGAATGTAAAACCCGGTTAATTAATGACTAATTAGCCCATAAATGAGAATTTATTCTAGAAAGCCAAAAATGTGATTTTTATGGCTTTATATGATAGAGGAGATTGAGGCGAGAATTTCGATACTAATTTTGTAGAAATCGGACCAAGATTGGACCGAACGGGCCAAATCGGGACAACCGGACCCATATTGGGCCCTTGGCCCAACATAACTAAACCTAAAACCTTAATTTTCAGCACTCTCTCTCCTCTTTACACACTAAACACGCTGAAAATGGAAGCAAATGGGGGAAGAACACTCTCTCAAGTTCTAACCCTTGGTTGATCTTCAAACCACCATAACTTTTGATCTAGAGCTCCGATTGCCGCACCGTTTGCGGTAACGCGTTCACTGCAAAGAGCTCTACAAAATCCACTACTTTATTCTTGAGGTAATCCACGATTTTATCTCAGTTCTTCATCCCTTAATTTCGAATTTCATGGAGAAAAGTATTGAGATTTTGGGCTCTTTGATGTTATAGGACCCAACTCTCTTGAAGGAGAAGATTAATCTTGTCTCCTTGAATATTGGGTGTGGTAAGATTCTCAACCCTAGTGGAATTAGTTGTTCTATGATATTTGGGTATTGAATTGTTGTGTCTGGGTATGATAATTGTGGCTTAGGTAGTGTGTATGTGAATATTGAAGCTTGATTGAGATTTTGGAAAGCTTGGAAAAGGGCTTTGGTGTGCTAAAAATATGTTCTTGGAGGTGTTGAAACCTTGAGAGCTTGTGAAAAAGTGATTTGGAAGTGCTCCGGTTGAGCAGGAGACATCGGCTAAGGTATGGTCTCGGTTTCCTGTATCTAAAATGTAATGTGGTGTGAAAACTTAGGCTAGAGGCCCTAAGATATGATTTAATTGTTGATGTTGTTGAATGGTTGAGAAATATTATATGGTTATATGTGTGAATATGATTATTGATGCCTTGATGGTATGATGCATGAGAGATATGCATGTTGTGATATATGCTTGATGATTGAGTGAGGTTGAATTGTGGGTGAAACTATGTTGATGGTGAGTATGACATTAATTATGTGTAATGATGGTTGATTGGAGATGGTATTGTTGAGAATTAGGATGAGGAATGATGTATGACCTGTTAATGTATTTGCAATTTAGCCATTTGCTTGAGATGGGTTAAATTAATGGGATGGTGGTTGTGATTTTGATAAAAATGTTAATGTATGAGTTAAGGAGGCTTGAGTTGATTTTTGGTATGTTTTCCTTGATTTTAAAAAGGGTTGGAATTGGGTTGTTTTGAAAATGGCACTTTGTGGTTTTGTATGAAAATGTGGTTTTTAGGCATACTTTGACGGAGCATAACTTGGACTCCGGATCCCCGTTTTGTGCCAAATTTGATTAGAAATGAAATTGGATCCGGAGCGGTTATGCCGTTCGAAGAAGGATAAAAAACAATTTAAAATGAGGAAGTTAAGCCCGTCGGAAGATTGGGGTGTGAAATTGTGAATTCTGCAGCTTTTAACTTAGAAAAATTTTTGGCAGAACGCGCACCCACGCGTAGGTGTGGCCAACGCGAACGCGTCGTTTTAAAAAATGCACCATCCATGCATGCACATGGCCCACGCGTACGCGTCGATGTGCTGCACCAAATGCGCAGCCAAATTCCCGAGAGTTGTGCCTGAGTTGTGCCAGTTTTGTGCCTGGGGCACAAAACGCACCCACGCGTATGCATGGCTGACACGTAGGCGTCACTGAGCTATTCTACCATCCACGTGTGCGCGTGGGGGGGGGGTATTGCCGAGTTACGGATTGAACTATGTGCCAGATGGCTGAGTTATTGCCGAGTTACGGCGGAGCCATTATTGAATTATGGCTGAGTATAATTCCATATATGCTTATTGAATGAGATGTGAATGTTGCACTTCCACAATCTGAGATACGAGTTTCTCTGGGTGAAAGTGATGGCTAGCCACCACGTGCTCCAGATGGAGACTCGATACTCTGCTGACCCTATGTCGTAAGTGTGGCCGGACACTGAAAGTTCCGGATGAGCTCGCCCCTGTGAATATACACCAGTGAGGGTGTTGGATATAAATTATGAATTGTAAATTATGTTGAGTATAACTCGAGTTGGGGATGCACGACAGAGAGACAGTCCAATGGTTAGCTACCAGGACTTGTCTGGTTGGCTATATAACCGACAGATGATATCATCAGACATTAGGACAGGCATTCATCATACGCATACTATGTGAATTATTTGGAATTTCCTTATTGACTGCATATTACCTGCTAATTGTCTAAATGCCATATCTGCTTCCTATCTGTATATCTTCTTGTCTGATATAATTGTGTTTGCCATATTATATTACTGCTGGCGGTTGGAAAGTCTGCAGGAATTGGAAAGGGAAGTTTTAGTTAGACTGAAGATCTTTAGTCAATTGTTATTTGTGGTTTAAACTATTTATAAGCTTTGAATTTTATCTGGTGGAAGTTCCAGGATTTGCCTTCGGCTTTCCCAAGACATTAGATGTTAGATATGTGGGTACTGTTACCATACTGAGAACCTCCGATTCTCACCCATGCGGATTTTGTGGTTTTCAAATGGAGGACATGAGGCTTCACGCTGAGGTATGCTGGAGACTTCTAGATTAGCGAAGAGGCTTGGTTCTCGGGACTTTACTTTGTTTTTATGTTTTCTCTTAGATACCCTTATCTTCACTAAATAATACAAACTGTGATGACTCCTCTTAGGGTGTGTGGTTCAAAGATTAAATTTTATTACCAAGAATATCATTCCTAGGAATATAATGCCTAGGAATGAAATTTACTTGGAATATAAGATTCCCATGTTTGTTTAAAAAACTTGATGCATTGGAATATTATGTAATAATCTTAGGAATGACTAAATTTTTGTTTGGTTAAGTTTAAATTTTTTGGTCATATTATGTAATATGTCAAAATTACCCTAAATCATTTAAATTAAAATATTAATGACTAAAAATTAAATATAAACCTAATTAAATATTATATTTTTACATTAATTTTTTTTAATTTACAAAATATTTTTAATAATAAATTTATTAAAATACTCGTAATAATAAATATTTAGTTAAAATTATTATTGACTCTAAATTTTTTTAAATTTACTAAAATACCTCTAATAACAAATATCTTTAGTTAAATTATTATTGATTCTAATTTTTTTAAATTTACTAAAATACCCCTAATATCAAATATCTTTAGTTAAAATTATTATTGACTCTAAATTTTTTTAAATTTACTAAAATACCCCTAATATCAAATATCTTTAATTAAAATTTTTATTAATTCTAAATTTTTTAAATTTACTAAAATATCCCTAATAATAAATATCCTTAGTTAAATTATTATTGACTCTAAATTTTTTTAAATTTACTAAAATATCCCTAATAACAAATATCTTTAGTTAAACTATTATTGACTCTAATTTTTTTTTAAATTTACTAAAATATTCTTAATAACAAATATCTTTAGTTAAATTATTATTGACTCTAAATTTACTAAAATATCCCTAATAACAAAATCTTTAATTAAAATTATTATTGACTCTAAATTTTTAAATTTACTAAAATACCCCTAATATTAAATATGTTTAATTAAAATTGACACAAAATATGTAGCTAAAAAATTTTTCAAAAAATCCATAATTCATAATTCATCTCATAATCAATAACTGAACTTATATAAAACAAATCTCAATGATTCTAACCACATATGTATTAAAAAGCTTTACTCTTATCCAAATTAAAGTTACAAAAAAGTCTCAAAAGTTAAAATTTACATGCACAACTCTTGTACAAGAACACAAACACATCAATAAAATGAAATCAATGTTACAATAGACAACCTCATACATAAAAAAAATCAAACAGGCAATAACTCTCATCTTCTATTTGGGATTTATTCTGTCAAAAAAAGAACAAAACATTAAAATATTTAACTAAAAAACATTCAAATTTTGTAAATCAATTCAAGTATGCAATATATATTATTAATCAAAACCAAACTAGTAGATATAAACAATCAACCATATAAAATAACATAGTATTTAATGATACTTATCAAAAGAAACAGAGTATTTAACACACCTAAAACTTGAGATTCACTTTAATAATAACATTTATTATATACATAAAAAGCAGGATTGACAGAAAAGAAGCCGTGGATAAGAAATGGGCACATCAAATTTTCCCTACAATCCATGCTATGAAGCTCGTCAAGGATTATTTGGATTTTTACTTCTATATTATAATTCTTTTAATTTAATAGTAATAAAAAGTTAATCTAAGATAGTAGTCAGATGCAACAGCCAAATCAGAAGTTAACAGCTTATTGATTCCAATTTCTCGAAATGAATGCAACTCGTCATCATCATTATTGTTTGAAATGAAATGAACTCCCTTCCCTTTCATTTTAAAATGAAAATAACTCAGTTTTTTCAGTGCCCTATTTGCTTTTAAAAAAAGTTCACGAACTTAACCATTTAGCAAGTAACAGAGAAGTAATTATCCTATATCTAAAACTAAAGATAATAATAAAAGAAGGCAGAGAAACAGAACAAAAAATAACATGTTTTTGAAGAAATTGATTTCAGGCATAAATGAAAATGAAGTAGCAATTAGAAACTTTACTACTACTACTATTATGCAAATACACAACATAAAGAAAAGAAAAAAAAATCAGTAAACGGTGTATAAACTAAGGAAACAAATATACATGAGCAACATGTGCTATATCAAGAATAGAATCAAGAATGGTCTTTATATCTAGCTCACAAAGTCCTAAATACCTCAAAAGGCATAAAACTTGGAAGATTTTGTGCATAAAACTCGAAGAGAATTGTTTGATGGATTAAAAGCAGAATATTTGAAAGACCACTTGCCCTTCTAGTTTCATATATGAATTTTCACTTGCCCTATAAATTAAATTCCAAGTTATTTGGCCTTGGCCATAAAGATAGCAGTGCAGTGCAACAAGAACATTATGCCGGTGCTAATATCATAAGTTCCTAAGCTACAATTACTTCATTTCAACCAACATAAAATCGAACAAGATCCTTAATATGCAACAAGATAAGAAATGAAATGAAATTAAATGCTTTGCAAGTTATATAAGAAACTTCTAAATGAGAAAAGATGTGAACTCAATCCTCCATTGACATCAAAAGTAATAAATGCAAAATTCAAAACTTCAATACTTATATAACATAAAAGGTAACAGATCAAGTTATATTATACACAAGAAAACAGATTAATATAGTTATAAGGGTAAAGTATATTTTTTGTCCTTGAAGTTTGGCAAAAGTTTCAAAAATACCATTAAGTTTTATTTTATTTCAATTTTGTCCCAAAAGTTTTCGATTTGCATCAAATATATTCTCGACGGATAAATTTTCAAAAAATTTAAAACCAATCTAACAATAATGCATGAAAATTATGCTTGATTTGCTTATGTTGAGGGTTGTTCTTATGAAATTATTGTTGAATTGATCTTAAATTTTTTGAAAAATTAGCCATCAAGGGTATATTTGATGCAAATCGAAAACTTTTAGGACAAAATTAAAACAAAATAAAACTTAGGAGTATCTTTGAAATTTTTGTCAAACTTCAGGGATAAAAAATATACTTTACCCTAGTTATAAAGAAAAACGAACCATGAAAGATGAAGCCTTAAATAGAGGAGGCAGCAGAGTAGCAAACCCAGTGAAGATGAGGAAGATTGAGCAGTCTTTTCAAGCTAAATTAATCATGTAAAAATATATTTTTGTCAGATTCAAACCAAATTAAGCATGTAAAAATATGTCACAAGCTAAACTCTTTATTAAGGCAAATCATCAAACACGTTGTTTGCATACAACATAGTCACAGAGAGTATATAAGAAATCAAGCAAAATAAAAAGTAACTAATCAAATTAGCATTCTATTTTACAAAAATAGTGTAATATAATGTAGAAAGCATAAAAAAAACCCAAAAGAAATATTAACCCTAATCAACATATCTTTTGCACTAGTCAATCACAAAAGAAGAAAGAATATAATCAATGAGGCCAGAGCTCTTGTTCTGTGTTTGTTATTCAGGGGACTTCACTTCAACTATATGGTTGGCAATTCAGTTAAGTTCATACAAACTCAGAAAAAAAAATCAATGATCACCATTTCATCTCAAAGACTATTATTGCATGATATCGATTTCTGATTTAGTTACTCTCTCATGCAAATCAGTCCAATTTCTACTTATCAGTAACTAATCATAGGACAACTAGAAAGCCATACAGTGTTAACAGTTTAAAATTCTTACCTGAAGAAGAAGATTCTGTGCTTGAAAAATATGAACAAGGTTGCACAACTCGAACAGACGCGAGGAGGGAGACGACACGAACAGGAAGTACAACTCGAACAGACGCGGAGGCAGAGACGCGTGATGAGCTGATTCTTGCTAGTAAAGAATTTTATAAGAATATAATCGCGTTGTAGGTATAGTTTCTAAACCAAGCAATAATCCTTTCGTACAAAAGTTTGGTTGTCACAAGTAACAAAACCCAATAAAATTTATAACCGAAATATTTAAACCTCGGGTCGTATCTCAAGAAATTGCAGGGAAGTATAATTTATTATTAGTTATGGAAAAAGATATATTTTTGGGTTTTTTGAAATAGGGAACAAGTAATTTAAATAGCAAGAAAAATAAATTAATAATTATAAAGAAAACTCTTGGCAAGGTATAAGATCTGGAAATCCCATCCTAATTATCCTTATCAGGTGTGATGAGAATTGTTATTGCTCCTACTTAGTTAACCCTTACTAAATAAAGGAAAGTCAAGTAGACTAATTAACTTGATTCCTCAAGTCCTAGTCAACTCCTGTGGAAAGACTAGCTTTAGAGGGATCCAAATCAATCAGCAGTTTCCAATTCTCAATCAACTGCTGAGTTTGACAACTCAAGTATCACCAATTGCTCAACCAAAGCCAAAAGAAAAAAATCTAAATTATTTATATCACTAATAGAAAGAAACAATCTTAAATCTGAAATACCTCAAATTGCATTTAAACATAAATTCAAATCTAACATGAAGAGTTCATAAGCCAATTTGGCAACATAAGTAATTAACAAGTAAAAGCCTTAGAGTAAATAAAAGTAGAAGAGAAATATAAATTAAAAGAACATTGAACCTGAATTGAAGAATTAACCATAAAATAAGAGAAATTCTAATTCTAAAACCTAAGAGAGAGGAGAGAGCCTTTCTCTCTAGAGAACTACATCTAAAACCTAAAATTGTGTATTCTGAATGTTGTATGAATTGTGTTTATTGATTCTCCCATTCTCTGGCTTCTATTCTATGTTTCTGGGCTTGGATTTGGGCCGAAAAAGGATCCAGAAATCACTGGGGGCGACTTCTGCAATTTTCTGCACGTGGCGTTAGTCACGCGTGCGCGTGGGTCACGCGTGCGCATCATTTGGAGTTTTTTCTTGTCACGCGTACGCGTCAGTCACGCGTATGCATCGTTTGTGCTCTGCGCCAAGCACGCGTCCGCGTCGTTCATGCGTGCGCGTCGCTGCCATTTTCTTCAAACTCCATTTTGTGCGTTCCTTCCATTTTTGTGTGTTTCCTTTCTGTCCTCTAAGCCATTTCTGCCCTATAAAGCCTGAAATTACTTAACACACAGATCGCGGCATCGAATGGTATTAAAGAATAATTAAAATTAATATTTTTAAGGCATAGGAAACATGTTTTCACATATATCACATAATAAGGAATGAGTTATAAAACCATGCAATTCATATGAATAAGTGGGTGAAGAATTGATAAAAACACTTAATTGAGCACAAGATGAATCATAAGATAAGGGTTTATCAACCTCCCCACACTTAAACATTAGCATGTCCTCATGCTAAATCCAAGAGAAAAGAGTGAAGGTAGAATGGTAGAATCTTATGCAATGCAATCTATTCTAAATGCAAGCTACCTAAATGAATCATGCAATTCTAATTATTATTCACTTATATATATAAAGCCTACATGTAGTTAAATTGATTCATATTTTCAAGGAATCATATAGGTACAATTAAGGCCAAACCATATTAAAACACATTCACAATTGAGTTGAGTTTAAAGATTTCACAACCTTGCAAGATAATTAATAATTAAACATGGATATATGGAAATGAGCTATTGAACCCTCACTGGATTTGTGTTTACTCTCTAATCACTCAGTGTTTGGGGTTAATCACTCTATCCTTCTTCTAGTCATGCTTTTTAAAACTTTGTTCTTCATCTAACTAATCAACAAATATATAATGTATACATGCAAACATCATGAGGTCTTTTTCAAGGTTGTAATGGGGCTAAGGTAAAGGTGAGGGTATATATATAAGGCTAAGTGAGCTATAAATTGAATCCTTGATTAGTCTAAGATCTCACCTAACATATACATACTCTATAAAATTTTAAAATTTGCCTAGCTTCCCAATTTTCCCACTTTTGTATCCCGTACTCATGCACCAAACTTATTTTTTTATTTTTATCCCATGTGCATTGATTTTTCTATTAAACTTAACAATGGGGTAATTTTGTCTCCTTATTCATTTATTTAATTAAAAGGGATTTTTTTTTAATAAACACAATATTTCAATGCACATGGTATTTTAATTATTTTAGTTTCACATGAGCATGTTCCCAAATTTCAAATGATTTATAGAGTTAATACATTTCCTATCAACCCAAGTTCCCACAGTTTCCCCACACTTAGTTGATACATAATCTCTATCTTAAACTAACCAAAAATTCAATTTGGAATTTTTAATTTGTTTTTCTGCTTAAGGCTAGTGATCAGATTATAGAACAGAAGGAGATTAAAAGGCTCAAGGGGCTAACAAGGGTGACATAAAAGGGTAGGCTTATTTGGGATAAGTGAGCAAAAATAAGTAATAGCCTCAATCATATGCAAGTATGTAAATACATTCTATATTGGACATATAGACTGAAACAAAGTAAAGATTACAAGCATAGAAAAGAAGGGCGAAACACACAGGAATGAAAATTATGGTTTAATGTAACCATGCAATTAAGCTCAAAAACTCACAGGTTGTGTGTTCTTTGGCTCAAAAACCATATATCAGTTGTGTATATCATGCAAGTAGAATTCAAGAGTTTCCATTCAACTCAACGTGAATCCTTGAATGGCTTTTATAAAAATAAGTATTTTTCTTGAAAAATGTTGTCAATTAACTAACATTTATTGCTATATATATATATATATATATATATATATATATATATATATATATATATATATATATATATATATATATAGTGTGTGTGTGGATTGTTGTGATTCTGAAAAACTAAAATTTCTAGTTTAATCTTTTATTTTCAATTAAACCAAATTATTATATGCTAAAAAGGTAAACTAAACTAATTAATCCATATTTTCTATATCATAATTAATAAGCTAAAAGTTCAAATTAAACTAAATATCTAAGATGTATACAAACCAAAGTACAAAATATAATAAAGTAAACAGAAATACAGTAAAAGAAAATGTGCAAGTACGGAGAGACAAATAAGATAAAATAAAATAAAATACAGAAAAAGAAATAAAAATAGGATAAAGAGAGTCTGAAAATGGTTCACCAAAAATAAAGTTCGCCGGAGATGGCGACCTCCCCACACTTAAATAATAGTATCGTCCTCGATGCTTAATCAAGTTGGGTGTGAAGAAGTGGCATCTCCGGAAGGATGTGCTGCTGGTGTCTTTGTGGGCTCTGGTAATGATAGTGCCTGAGGCTCTGCCTGTATCGGTGCCTGTGGGTCTGATGGCTGTGTCTGCAGAAGCTCGTCATGCTGGGACTCTGCCTGCTGAGATGCTGCCTGCTGGTGCTCTGCACGTGCCTCCGCCTCATGATCATTCGCCTCCTCCTCAGATGGCTCTGATGGTGTGTCAGGCTCGGAGGGGATGTCAGGGTTGCCTGACCGGATCATTAGCTTTAGATACTCATAACGCCGCTTGTCGCGGTGCTCCATCCGATCCAGGCACTCGAAGAGTCGGCATACCAGGTGGTAGATGGGCTCGGGAGCAGGGGATGGTCCTATAGGGTGGCTGGTGCAGTAGGTGCTGAAGGGGCAGCAGAAGATGTAGCTGCCTCAGCGGAGGCAGTGAGAAAGGGAGGTCTGTAGCCCAAAGCCTGGAACTTCCTGCTGTGTGGGATGATCTTCTTGCATTCGGCGGCAGGTGGCTTCTCATCAGCAATCTCCCAGGTCACTTCAGCTCAGCGGCCCATCTGAGTAATCAAATATGGAAGGGGCAGAGTGCCTCGGACATGGACCCTGGACCTGTAGTACCAGATGAAGCGGGGAAGATATAGGTCCTTGCCCTCCATCACACACTAAATGAGGGTAATCATGGCAGCTGGCACCTCAGTCTCATGAGTGCTCGGCATCACATAGTTACTCAGAATTTGCTGCCAAAGCTGAGCCTCATCATTCAGATAGATAAGCTTTATTCCCTTTGGGGCCACTGTGGACTTGCCCATGACCCATGGGACAGTAGGATCAAGAGTTGTAGTCCGCTTCACTGCATCCCAGTCAAACCTCATAAATCTCATATCCTCCTCGGCCTGCTGATAACCATCTGGTTTATCTGATTTAGGTAGGAGCTGGAGGATATCTTCTATTGCTTCCTCAGTAACCAGAATCTGTTTGTCTCTGAGCTGTACTGCATCCAGGGTCATTTTGAAGTAGTTGCAGTAAAATTCTCTAACCCAAGATGTATTGACCTCAGTCAAGTTCCTTTCCAGGAAGAACCAGCCTCTCTGTTTTATTTGTTCTGAGGTGTATTGTTGTAGTTCTTCTGGAATTTTGAGGGTCTTTTCCAGGTATAAGTTCCTTGAAGTTGCAAAGACCGGATGCTTCAGTTCACAGTATCTGTTGGCAAACTTGACTGGATCTGTGGCGGGCAGTAGCTAATCAGCCTTTTTCTGTGGAGTAAAATTCTTTTCCCGCCAGGAATCATCATGGAGGATATCTAAGATGGTGGTAGAGGATTCTCCTCTCTTTCTTTTGCCTGTGGTTGCTTTGGTTTTTCCTTTTCCTTTTGGGTCTGACATCCTAGTGGGCGCAATAACAGAAATTGGAGGCAGAGAGATGGTGGTGGTGTGGTGGCGCTGGTGGCGGTGCGACGGTGATGGAAGGCGGCGCGGCGGTTCTGATGGGGCAGGGGATGAGAGAGGGGGAGGAAGGGAAGGGAGGGGGTGGTCTGGGCAGTGGTGTTGGGGGGGTGTGGTGGTCGATGGTGATGGGTGGGGGTGGTGCGGTGGTGGCGGCGGACTGCTTCAGGGGGCAGTGGAGGGAGGAGGGTGGAAGGGGAAGAAGAGGGGGAGAAGAAGAAAAGGGAGGGGGTGGTTCGGTGAGGGCGGCTGGTCGGCGGTGGGTGCAGAGGAGAAGAGAGGGGGCTGTGAGGGAGGGGATGGGGGGAAAATGGTGACGCGAGGGGGTTAGGGTTCCGCGTCGAGGGGGGGTAAGTGGATTCAAACCCACGCGGACGCGTGGATCATGCGATCGCGTGGTTGAGGCGGAAACACAATGACGCAGATGCGTCATTGACGCGATCACGCGAGTGAGGGATAATAAAAGTGACGCGTACGCGTGGGGCACGCGTACGCCGCTCATAATTGTGCTAAACGCACAATTCCAGCGTCGTTTTGGCGCAACTCTCTATTTCAAATGAGGGGGCAAGAATTTCCACGCGGCGCGTACGCGTTGCTCACGCTTTCGCGTGGTGTGTGTGAAGTGAAAGTGACGCGTTCGTGTCCCTATCGCGAACGCGTGGCCCAAATTGTGCCTAACGCATAACATCTGCACGATTCCAGCCCAACTTTCTGGGCGTTGGATTGTGACGTCGATTTTGAGTCGACGCCCACGCGTGGCCCATGCCCACGCGTGGGGTATTTTTTTTATACGCAATATACAAAATGCAGATGTTATGAATGATCCTAGGGAAAATAATATAAAATAAAATAAAATGAAACTAAAAACAAACAAAATAAAATAAAATTAAAGTTGAAAAAGGAACGATTACATCGTGGTGGGTTGTCTCCTACTAGCACTTTTAGTTAAAGTCCTTAAGTTGGACGTTTGATAAGCTCATTGTCATGGTGGCTTGTGTTTGAACTCATCCAGAAATATCCACCAATGCTTGCAATTCCAATAACCTCCGGGGTCCCAGACTAGGCATGTAAAGCCTTCGAGCAAATCAAAGCAGGTTTTCAGGCTCCACGGGTGTTGATTGTCAAAATGAATCATAGGATCCCAAACCTTGCTTTTGTAACCGTCTTTGTATTGATCTTCATTTTTCCAGCTGGGCGGTACACAACCTGAATTTCCACTGAGATACCCAAACTTCTTCCGAAATCCATCCAATCGAGTTCTATACCAATCCTTGCACTTCCAATTGGAGCGTGGAACCTTATTGAACCTTACTTGCCAACTATTATTACCAACCGTCTCCCTCTTACTCTTAAAGCCGCAAAGAGCTCTAAGCTGGCCATCTGTTTCAAGCAAACCATATTCAAGTGGGAAGGTAAAGATAAAGGCTAAGGATTTTACCCACTTGAAGTTTGTATTGGGTGGTAATGGCTTTCGGAGAGGTGTTTCCAGTGGTTCTGCAAGCTCCACTTCCTTGTACTCCTCTGTGAATTCTTCCATTTCCTGACAAATCTCTTCAATTGCAACCATGTCTTGATCGGATTCTTCAATGTCTTCCTCATCACTCAGGTCATAAGTTAAAGGTTGAGAAAAATCTACCTCCGCATCATCTTCATATTCACTTGGGGAAGAATCTTCTAGCTCAAAAAGTTCAACTGTGACTGCAAGGTCATCATTAGAAGAACTTGATTCATGATCATCATTACCAAGGAAACTTGCTTCTTGATTTGTTCCGTCCAGTTCTTCATAAGATACATACTTTGGAGGTTGTGCACTATCCTCCTTAGCATCGATTTCAAATTGCTTGACGGAATTGTCCACAATTCTTGATTCCCATGGAGGTTCAGCGTCTCCTAAGTCTTCAACCAATTCTTCTTCTTCGATAATTGCAGCTTTCTCTACTTGTTCCAGTATAAAGTCATGCCCTGTACTGTCCATCGGAGCTTCTAGTGTCTCCTTCGTGCTACGTTCTTCATTAGATTCTTCACATGATGCCATGGGAGTTCCTTGAATGTTTGAACGTCGGGAAGCTAATCGATTTATCGCTTGCCCCAATTGATGGAAGGTTGCATGAAATTGGTTTACTGTGTCCTTGAGATTATCTTGTGATTCTTGGTTCGATGGACATGGATATGGTGTATATGGAAGTGGTGGTTCTTGGAGTAATTGGATTGGAATTTAGGTGGATAAGAGTTGGGGACATATGGAGGTGAATGGTTGTGGTTGGCTTGTGAGTATGGTGGTTCAAAGCTATGTTGAGGAGGTGGTTTATAGGCGTGTGATGGGGCTTGTTGCTAACCACAAGGGGGTCTACCATATCTATCATCTTTGTATACACCTCAGAATGGCTCTTGACCATAGTAAACTGGTGGAGGTGGGTTGTCACGAAGGGGTCCACCATAACTATTGTCTTGGCATGCATTGTAGAATGGTCGTTGTCTATGGTATCTTGGAAGGTGTTGTTGTCGAAAGGGTTGATCAGATCCTCGTGGCTCTTTCCATCTTTGATTGGTTTGACCTTGATGCATGTTCCTATTATAGCTTCCATTCCTTTCAATAACATTAGAACCAAACTCAAAGCGACGGGGGTGAGAACTCATAGTAGCTAATAAAAATTAAAAACAAAAATAAAACAAATAAACGAGCAAAATAAAATATTTACAATCACCAATAATAAGGCACACAATTGCAATTCCCCCGCAACAGCGCCATTTTTGACGAACTGATTCTTGCTAGTAAAGAATTTTATAAGAATATAATCGCGTTGTAGGTATAGTTTCTAAACCAAGCAATAATCCTTTCATATAAAAGTTTGGTTGTCACAAGTAACAAAACCCAATAAAATTTATAACCAAAATATTTAAACCTCGGGTCGTATCTCAAGGAATTGCAGGGAAGTATGATTTATTATTGGTTATGGAAGAAGATATATTTTTTGGGTTTTTTGAAATAGGGAACAAGTAATTTAAATAGCAAGAAAAATAAATTAATAATTATAAAGAAAACTCTCGACAAGGTATAAGAACTGGAAATCTCATCCTAGTTATCCTTATCAGGTGTGATGAGAAATGTTATTGCTCCCACTTAGTTAACCCTTACTAAATAAAGGAAAGTCAAGTGGACTAATTAACTTGATTCCTCAAGTCCTAGTCAACTCTTGTGGAAAGGCTAGCTTTAGAGGGATCTAAATCAATCAGCAGTTTCTAATTCTCAATCAACCGCTGAGTTTGACAACTCAAATATCACCAATTGCTCAACCAAAGCCAAAAGGAAAAAATCTAAATTATTTATATCACTAATAGAAGGAAACAACCTTAAATCTGAAATACCTCAAATTGCATTTAAACATAAATTCAAATCTAATATGAAGAGTTCATAAGCCAATTTGGAAACATAAGTAATTAACAAGTAAAAGGCTTAGAGTAAATAAAAGTAGAAGAGAAATATAAATTAAAAGAACATTGAACCTGAATTGAAGAATTAACCATAAAATAAGAGAAATCCTAATTCTAAAACCTAAGAGAGAGGAGAGAGCCTCTCTCTCTAGAGAACTACGTCTAAAACCTAAAATTGTGTATTCTGAATGTTGTATGAATTGTGTCTATTGATTCCCCCATTCTCTGGCTTTTATTCTGTGTTTCTGGGCTTGGATTTGGGCCGAAAAAGGATCCAGAACTCGCTGGGGGCGACTTCTGCAATTTTCTGCAGGTGGCGTTAGTCACGCGTGCGCGTGGGTCACGCGTGCGCGTCATTTGGAGTTTTTCCTTGTCACGCGTACGCGTCGTTTGTGCTCTGCGCCAAGCACGCGTCTGCGTCGTCCATGCGTGTGCATCGCTGCCATTTTCTTCAAAACTCTATTTTGTGCGTTCCTTCCATTTTTGTGTGTTTTCTTTCTGTCCTCTAAGCCATTCCTGCCCTATAAATCCTGAAATTACTTAACACACAGATCACGACATCGAATGGTATTAAAGGATAATTAAAATTAATATTATTAAGGCATTGGAAACATGTTTTCACATATATCACATAATAAGGAAGGAGTTATAAAACCATGCAATTCATACGAATAAGTGGGTGAAGAATTGATAAAAACACTTAATTGAGCACAAGATGAATCATAAGATAGGGGTTTATCAATGCACGAGCAACGGATCTCAGACGGAGGAGAGAGGCCAGACGCGACCACACAACGCGAAGGATCCGAACAGAGTCGCGACGATGGTAGCGAAAATGCAGTAGCGGTGAATCGAGGTGAGCTGTGATGATGACACGAACGCGAACGATTTCCTTCTAGAATAAGGAGCGCGGTGGTCGTACAAATCGAAATCGGCGGCGAGGCGGCGCCGACGTCAGTGGAGCCTCCGTGAATTTGAAGAAAAGCCTCACTAGGGAGTGGGTTTCATGGAAGAGGGGTTTCTGCTAGGGTTTTATTTTGTTTGAAATGAATTGGAAAAAATCTGAAAAGAAGGGTTGAAGTGAAATTAACAAGGGTGTTTTGGTCTTTTCACTTTATTATACATATTCCATTCCCATTTGAATTAAAGATAACCATGGGGGAGATGGGAATGAAATGAGCGGGATTTTGATTCCAGGGAATAAAACATACCCAGGAATAATTTTTTAAATCTTGAACCAAACATGGAAATAAGATATTCTCATCACAAAATTCCTGGGAATACACTTGTATTCCCTCCAACCACACACACCCTTAGAGGTTGTTTTTGGAGAGTAGGTTTTGGTATTTTTGTCCCTTTGGATTTCCTTTAGGTTTCTTTGCTTTATATATTTATGTATATACTTTTATGCTCGGACCGGTTATCTTCGCAACCAGATTTTGAGTTTTGATATTCATGTTTTTGACACTCCTTTGTATATATATATATATATATATATATATATATATATATATATATATATATATATATATATATATATATATATATATATTCATGTTTTTGACACTCCTTTGTATATATATATATATAATCTCGCGTTACCTTATTTTCTTTACCCGTCACGTTATGTTATCGATTGGAGTGTTGCGTTTTTCGAGTTACGAATTTATTTTACCTCTTTTCTTCAAAGGCTCCTAGTTATAAACATTCTTCACACTACTATACATACTAAATTTTTATTTTAGAGGTCGTAATACCTTCCCATCTCTGTTTTATGACTTAAGCATAAAACTCTGTATGGTAGGATGTTACAAATAGTGTTCGTATTAATTTAATTTATTTTTTATTTTATATTTACTCTTTCTTAAATTAATTATTTTTTAATTATATATAATTATTAAAATAAACATTAAACTTTGTTAAATATCTATAAATTAAAAAGGATAAGAAAATTTTTTTATTAATAATAACATATTTTTGTTATTGATAATTATATGACATCTATTAATATTAATATTTTTTAATATATATTTGAATGATGTAATAGATAATAATTAATTAATGAATTAGAAAATAAGTTAATTTAATATAAAAAATTAAATTTTATATAAGGGTTAACCACCAAAAATACCCCCGAATTATGTAAACGCTGACAATAATGCCCCCCACTTTTATTATCGACAAAAATATCCTTGAATAATTTAAAAACGTGCCCGAAATGCCCACCTGTCAAGTGATGCCTTTTCCGTTGACGGAAATGTCTGATGTGACAAATGAAAAAGCTTGTGTGGCAAATGGAGAGCTTACCTGGACCCGTTCCCAAATTTTTCAATTCATTAACTCTAATCCCCCAACTGCAAAATGAGAACGTGATGCATCTGAAGAGGGGTACAACCATGGATGGAGCTGGAATGAAGCGAAGGTTTGCGTGAATGGCAGAAGGATGCAACGATAGGTGCGAAGACTCTGGTTCGAAGCAGTATGATGGTACGTGTCTCTGCTCTCTTGCTGTTGTTGCTCTGAAATCGAAGACAAATGCTAACCCAGAGAGGTGGTTCTTTCGGTGCCCACTATGAAAGGTAAGCATGACTTGGTTTTGCTCTCTAATGGGTCTTCGTTGTGGTTCCTATTTTAATATGTTTTTCGCACCTTTTGTTTGATCTGTTCTTTATTGGTTTTCAATTTGTGTTCTTGGCAGAATAAAAACTAGGATTGCAAATATTTTCAATAGATTGATGAATTGGAAGAGCAACACATGGTTGAAAAGGAGGAATGCTCTTGAAACAACAAACCTGTGTTATCTTCACATGGAAAACTCAAACAGAAAAGCATTAAGAAGCTGTTCGAATAAGTGGAGTGTGAGGACATAGTCCCCATGGTGCTACCTATTCTTACAAAAGAATTGAAGGAGAAATTGAAGAGGATTGAAATTTTTCTAATCATGATGTGCATTGGGTTACAATTGGTGTCTTCATCAATTTCTTTGCTCTGTTTAAGAACTGAGTTGTACTAATGTTAAATAGTGGATGAAGAGTAAATGCCAATAATTATAGTATATTTTGATAACTGTGGAAGTGCCAAATTTGGTTGAAGCATGGAATGATTACTCTTGTATTGTGTTTTGATGAGAACTTGATATGTATTAAGAGTGTACCAAATTATTCGACTATAGCTTTGATGAGAACCTTATGTGTGTTGTGTTTTCCAAAGCGTAGTAAAATCAAATAGAACACTTGTAGTACAAACTTCGTAATTAATATTTAAATGTAGTGTATCTGATCACATTGACCATAATAAGTTACATAACATTTATCAGCAATCCCCAAAAAGTAAATGAACATTTCCTATAATTCAAGCATAACCTATGATCAAGTGACAGTATCTAGATGACATAAGCCAATTAAGTAATGTACCACAAGAAGTACTAAACAGAGTCAAACACAACCTAGTCCAATAACTTTGAAAACAACTTAAATAATTCATCCAAAAAGCTCATTAACAAAAAAAAAAAGGATTGCTAAATCAGTTCTACAATGTCAAAAGACCCTAATACAACACATTTATAATGGCTTTTTCTTTGGGTTCTCTGAAGGCTTTAAAAGTGCATGTGTGGGCATGAATTCCATGAACCTCTTTGTGGTGCCTTTACTTGCTGCATTCATTGTTTGTTGAGAAACCAACGAGGGAGCACTAGAGCTGGAATTTGGCACACGCACTTGGCCTGGATGATTCAGCATTAAATGATTCAACAATGTTGTTGGTAACATTATCCACTTTAGGCCAATCAGAAAATCCTGATTTCGACCATGATGATTATTCATAAGTTGACAAGTACTCCCAAGCTCTTGCATTGATCCGTTTGACATAGGCCATTGCTTTTTTAAATTTCAAATCGGTCATTGTCCGAGAATACTGCCGCAAAGCTCCTCTTTGTCCTTCCATCTCTTGTTCAAATTTTGCCATATGTGTATAACACAAAACCTATGTGGTACTTTTGGCATGGCTTCTTGAAGTGCTGGAACCAACCCTAAACCAAATATCGAAACCAACATTCAATAGTACAACAGAGGTGCACAAATGCAAATAACTAAGTCATCAAGATTTATAAATTACCTTTTGCTTGTCACTCATGAAGTTTCAACCAAATTCTTTATAATCTCCGATATCTTCATGAAGTAGCTGCAAGAACCATTTCCAATTTTCTTTTGTTTCAACATCAACCACAGCATATACTATAGGAAATAGATGATTATTCGCGTCTTGTCCTACAGCTGTGAGTAGTTGCCCCCTAAAATACCCCTTAAGAAAGGTTCCATCAAGGAAAATAAAAGTCCTACAACCACACTTAAATCCTCTCTTACATGCCTCTAAGCATATATATAAACTTCTAAACTTAGGCAAACCCTCTGGCTGTGGATGTGTGCTCATAGTATATGTAGAACCAAGATTCGCCTTAAGCAGCTCCCATAAATAATTACGTAGCTTCCCATACTGTTCCTTCTCCGTACTTCAATGATGTCCTTCGCCATCTCCATTGCCCTATACATCATTCGCTCACCTACACTTATGTCATATTCTATCTTGAACCACTCTTCTGCCTCCCTTTGTAGCAAATTAGGAGAAATTTTAACCTTGTTAACTAACTCTCCAACCACCCATTTACATGTTACTGATCTAGATTTGTTACTCTTAGGATAGGTGTGCTCATCAACTAGAATCTTGATTTGAAAACTTGGTAGAAAATTTCTTCTTGAACAGTATACCTCCCACGGACAGTCCTGATCATAACAAATAACTCTGCATCTTAAAGGTTTCACCTTCAAAAAGAACACTTCTCTCCCCACTTGGATATTAAACTTCTTCACAGCATCCTTGAACTCTTGTATTGTTGCAAACTTCATGCCTAGCTCGAGTCTTACTTGGCCGAAGCATGCATGAGGATTGTGTTGTGGAAATATCAGAACCCCGTCTTCATCATCTGATTCAGCCAAACTGTGGAGATCCTTAAACTCGTGCTGGAACTCATTTTCCCCACCCCCACCAACTCCATCAGCATTAGACTCATGTACAGACACAATCATTGTTGGGGACTCATTGTCCCTGGGAGGAATGATTATCTAACCTGATGGTTGGGGCCTTGAGTGTCTCTTCTTTCTGATTGTGCTAAATTACCTTCCCCCTCCTCATTATGATTCTTGTCTAGAATAACATAAAAAAAAATATCCGGTGTTAACAACATGGCAGTTTAGTATTTATATGATACCCAAATTGCATAATTTTTTTAAATGAAATTACCTTCCACTGCAAGTTCAACATGTGGATTCACATCTTCACTTGACACTTTTCTGTGCAGATTCTACTTCTCCTCTAATTTCTTCAGTTGGTGTTTCCCCTCCTAATTTGGTGGTGCCCAATAGTGGTGGCCTTACATGTTTCTTTCTAATCCTCTTTCTACCATATCTACTGACATTCTCAAAGGTTGACTCACCAACTACTGTAGCTTGGCCCTCCCTATTTTGCTCCTCATTGGTTTCATGTCCAGCAGTTTGATCTCCCTCAACTTAGGGTGCCTCAGTTGGTAGTACATTAGTGGTCTTTACACTATTGTTGTTTTCATCATGCACCTCAGAAACAACATTACCCTTCTCTTGACCCACTTCTTCATTACCATTGTACTGATCCTCCATCACTTCATCTTCTCCCTGCCTTTCATCATTATCACACACATCCTCATCATCTACCTCTACAACTTCTACCTCATCATCAGATACCTCGACTTCATCTACGTACCCAAGATTTTCTAGAACAAGATGCTCAAAATACAAGTAAACCATATTACCATTTTTCATAGCAGCATCACACATACTAATAACATTAGCATCCCTCTTAAGCGGCCTTAAACCATTTGATAAGTCAAAATCGGGTTCCAACCAATGAACGTCCTTAAACCCTGTGTAATCTAAATTGAGAAACAACCCTTCTACCAAAAATAAATTACAAGTATCCACACATACTCTGTCGATGTTGCTGACATACAGTACCCCCAGAATATTGCATTCCACCCTTTTGATTGCTCTCTAACCTACCCATGTAGTGCATCACGAATGTTATGAGTGTTGACATCTGAAACTCTAAGCAGAAAAAAGACACATTTTAATACTAACAGAGCTCCAATCAACTACTAAATTTGTTCTTCTAAAACAGAAAAAAATGACCCTAACGAAACTCTAAACCAATGCAATACAGCAAACAACGCATACACCAGAAAACAAAATTTGAATGCCCGAAAATCCACATTATCACATACTTAGTTGCCATTTTTTTCATCAAAGACCATATAACCACAACAACATGAACGACACAAAGTTCCTAACGGCAAAGATAATATGCGTACCTTGTCAGATGAACAACCACCAAGATGCGACAATGCCCTTTCAAACCAGCGCCACGGCGACGGTGGACGGACGATGGTCTTCGACGGTGACTTGAAGAGGAGAAGATGGAGAGGCAACAATGACTGCAGCGTTAACCCTTTTACTCTCTTGTACAGTGACTTCTTAATACATTAGTTGGAATTAGGTTATTAATTAGGGATTAGGGTTAATGAATTGAAAAATTTGGGAACGGGTTCAGGTAAGCTTTCCATTTGTCACACAAGCTTTTTCGTTTGCCACATTAGACACTTTCGTCAATGGAGAAGGCATCACTTGACGGATGGACATTTCATGCACATTTTTAAATTATTCAAGAATATTTTTGTCGATAATAAAAGTGGGGACATTATTGTCAGCATTTACAAAATTCGAGAGTATTTTTGGTGGTTAACCTTTTATATAAGGGTAAAGTATACTTTTTGTCCTTAAAGTTTGGCAAAAGTTTCAAAAATACCTCTAAGTTTTATTTTGTTTCAATTTTGTCCCAAAAATTTTCAATTTGCATCAAATATACCATCGACGGCTAAATTTTCAAAAAATTTAAGACCAATCTAACAATAATGCATGAAAATTATGTTTGATTTACTTGTGTTGAGGGGTTATTATTATAAAATTGTTGTTGAATCGGTCTTAAATTTTTTGAAAATTTAGCCGTCAAGGGTATATTTGATGCAAATTGAAAACTTTTGGGATAAAATTGAAACAAAATAAAACTTAGAAGTATTTTTGAAACTTTTGTCAAACTTCAGGGATAAAAAGTATAATTTACCCTATATAATCTATCTATCTATCTATCTATCCATTCTTAATATATAAAAGTATATATAAGTTTACCCATATTACTTTTAAGACATCTTTCTTCTCCTACTAATGCCATGTCATCAACATCGCTTACTTGGCAAAATTTTAGAATCAACGACTCATTTTTTGCCAAATCATCTATTATTTCCAAATCAGCAAAAATATATATATATATACAAAAAATAATATAATAATTACCAACGATAATAATTAGAAATTAATAGCGTCTAACCAAATTTGTAACTTATAAAGACATTAAATTCATATTCCTATATTTATTATATCTTACCGTTGTAAACAATATAATAAGTTTATAATTCTAATAATTAATTTATTAATTTCTATAAATAACTCATTCAATGTAATAAACATCTATATTACAAACGTCATAATAATATTATTAATCATAATAATTTTTACGTTACAAATATTCAAATTCTATACTATTTAAACTACTTATACAAGTCTCTTATTACTATTCCTTCAAATAACATCAAATTTAGCACAAAAAATTTATTTCTGAACTACACACCATCTCAAACTTACTCAATGGAGATAATTATGTTGAATGTGAAAAGTGTAAGAAGAAAGCATATGAAAAAGGAGATAACTATATTTGTGCAACATGTAATCAAACACCACACTATCCAACAATAAGTTAACTCTATATTTTTCATAATCCCATCTATCAAATTATTAGTTACTAACTCAATACTTATTTTAGGTTCGAAATTCAATTAAAGGTATCAAAGTGGTACAACAACTTTTGTACTATTTGATGGCAAAGCAAAAAAAATTATTGGGTACAACTGTTTCAAATCTAATGGCACCCCAGAAAAGAAATGACATTGAAGCACCACTCCAATTGAAAAATTTGTGCAACCCCACTTATATTTGAAGCCAATGTAAATGATTTTAATCTTAAAGAAAGTTCTAAACAATACACTCTTACTAAGACATTTGTTCCAACAAAAACACTGAACCTCAACACTCGTTACAACAAATAAAACAGGTAATACTAAAAAAAATCACTTATTTTAGTTATTTTAGACATCATTTTTATTTCTAATTTAAATTATTCATTGATTATAGGAACTAACTTCGCCAACACTAGTATCATTAGACGAAGATCACATATCCATCAAGAGATTAAGGAGAAAGAAAACTATACAAATTCAAGACACATATTCGAAAGAAGAACATACTTGCAAAGATGGAACAAACAACACAATAAAAAGTGCATATAACTCAACAATTCATAAAGAACATGCCTTCATAAGAATGTACACAGAAAGAAGAAAGTAACAACTCTAACAACAACTAATAAAAAAAAGAGGACGAGTGCCACATAAAAAGACTAAATTTATCAACTAAAACAAATACAAAAGTCAAACTACCAAATAAAAATATCATTTTTTACATATAATTCTAATATCTAAATTTTTTGTACTACAAATTATTTTAAATAAAATATCTTTTAAATTTAACTTTAGTTTATATATTTAATTTAATTATATAAAATATAATAATTTTTAATATTTATTATATACTATCGTTAATTTACTGCCTCGCGCACATAGCGCAAATCTCATTCTTATTATTTATAACTGGTCAATCGGTTTAACCTATACTTCACCAAATGAACTAGTGATCGAGTGACCAAATAATTTGGCCAGGTCGAATGTTAGTTCGGTTATGATGACTATGGTACTCGCAATAATTTAGGCCCCGATTCCAATTTAATTATACCCGACCCGACTATCTGTTTATGACTCTACGTGCGAAAGAAGATAACCAAACTTCGAAGAGAAAGAAAAAACCACCGTGGTAGAATCTCCGCGTCACCACTCACCACTGAACTTTTGAGTCTGAACTAGAAAGTGAGCGCATAAACAAACCCTAGAAAGCTTCAATTGGGGGAAATTTGGGGAAATAGAGCGAATACTGGAATTGAGAGTCGCAATCAATGGGTGCGAGTCGGAAGCTTCAGGGAGAGATCGATCGCGTCCTCAAGAAAGTCCAGGAAGGTGTTGAAGTCTTTGATAGTATCTGGAACAAGGTCCTACCTCTTCTTTTTGGGTCAAATTTAAATCTTAATTTTCTTTTTAAATTTTGCTGATCGAAAATTCACGCGAGTAATGGCGGCGTTGGTTGGGTTGTGTTAGGTTTACGACACAGATAATGCCAACCAGAAGGAGAAGTTTGAAGCAGACCTCAAGAAGGAGATTAAGAAGCTTCAGAGGTACAGGGATCAAATTAAGACTTGGATTCAGTCCAGCGAAATCAAGGACAAGAAGGTGCTTGATATACTGCATGTTCAAATTCCCTTTATACTAAATGGAATATACAAAAAATAAAAAATGGTGCTTGCTATACTAAATTTCGCACTGATATGCCGAATTTATGCTCTTTTATTTGGAATGTTAGTTCCTTCAGTGTTTTGGGTTTTTAATCAATCAGGGTTTTATACATATGCTGAATAGCTGAATTATGATGGTTGGTGAAATGAGTTAACTTTGGAAATTTTAGATGAATGTGAATGTGATGTGATTTCAAGGAATTCACATGCAGTGGATGTATGTCGGTATGAGTATGATTGTGTCATTTTGAACCCATTGAGTAAATGATAATAATGCGTATATTGCCCTGCTTTGTTGCATACCCTTTTCTTGCGGGGATGGGGGGCTCTTGTGTTTTGGTGGTTGTGCTGCCTCGGTTCATTGTGATAATATGGTTTCTCTTTTGGCACATTTTGATATAGGTTAGTGCCTCTTATGAGCAAGCTCTAGTGGATGCGCGCAAGTTAATTGAACGTGAAATGGAAAGGTTTAAGATATGTGAAAAGGAGACAAAGACCAAAGCATTCTCTAAGGAAGGCTTAGGTCAACAGCCTAAGACTGTAAGTCTGACCATGCCCAAAAAAAAGGCTCCTTTGCTATTTTTCTAGTTTTGTATTACTTGTTATGCCTTCTTTGTGCTGAGCGTTGTGTTTTGCTATTTTCTTACAGGATCCAAAAGAGAAGGCTAAATCAGAGACAAGGGATTGGTTGAACAATGTGGTATGAAGTCAATTCCTTTGAATAATTTTCCAGTTTGCTTATTGTGCTTGCGTCCAAAGTATGGCTAAAACTTGTTTGTGTTTATAGCTTTTCTGCCATCGTGTTCTTACTGTTGGATAGCTAATTCTCAGCCTTGTTTGCTTTGTATCTATTATCCAATATCCATGCTTATTGCAACATGATAAAATTTCTTGTGTAGGTTGACTGTTTATTGGAAATTTATGTTGCATTTCTCTTTGATGATATGTTGTTTAAATTTCATAAAATATTAATTTGAATGATGTGCCTGGCTCTCATCATTTTTTTTTAAATATTCGAGTAGGTTGGGGAGTTAGAATCTCAGATTGATAACTTTGAAGCGGAGCTTGAAGGGCTTTCTGTCAAGAAAGGAAAGAACAGGCCACCTAGATTGGTATGAAACATTCATACATTTCTGTGCTCTGCAAAGATCAACTGTTTTCAAAATCTCAAAAGCATTTCTGTTAAAATGATGGTTGACCTTTTGAACGGTCACTTACATCATGTCATGTTTTTCTTCTTTCTCAGACACATCTAGAGACATCAATTACTCGGCACAAGGCTCATATAAAGAAATGTGAATTTATCTTGAGGCTATTAGACAATGATGAGTTAAGTCCGGAGCAGGTTAATGATGTCAAGGATTTCTTGGATGATTATGTAGAGCGTAATCAGGTTTGTCTAATTCATCATACCTAAAAAAGTTGGGCACTGATTTGGTTGTTAATTTAGTCTTTTTTTGGAGTGAGTGCTTAATGCATTATGCTTTGATAGAGGTGCTTGGAGGGGATTGAATTAACGTTGCTCTGTTTTTTGAAGATGACTCAAAATGAGATGCTGTCATTTAACCTTCCGATCTTTATGTATTCATTTTTATGAACATTTTTACATCTTTCTTCACTATTATTTTATGAAAGGGCACAATGACATTGTTTGATCCACGTAACCAACTCCACCTAGAAAGATAAGGCTTTCTTGTTGTCGTCGTTGCTACTGCTGCTGCTGTTTGTCTCAATTTTCTTATGTTGACATGGTTCATGATAGGAGTATGGCACTGAAGAATTATTGAGGCTATTTAGCTGGCCTCATCCAGTACACAAGGCATAGTAGTTGTTTGTTGTGTTTGTTGCTGTATGAATGAAAACCTAACCTTCTGTTTCCCTTCAAACTTAACCACCTGAACATATCATTACCATAATGCTTGACAATTTGCAATAGTGAACGACTTATTGTAACTTTTCTGTTTCTTCTATTTTTCATTTTTCTGCAGGAGGACTTTGATGAATTCAGCGATGTTGATGAACTATACAGCTCATTGCCTTTAGATAAGGTGGAGACTCTTGAAGATCTTGTTACAATCCCCCTGGCCTATCTAAGGTATTTGTTTGCTCACAATTGTTTTGTTGCAAGTATACAAGGGATCATTCAGTAATACATATTGAAGCAAATGTAGATTCAATTTACCACATTGGGTCATTGATTAATTTTTCACGTTGGCAAATTTTGCTGGATTCCTTGCTGGGCTATGCAGTTTATGATGGTAATGTATTATAGAAGTCTAACATTTAATTGATGGGTGATGCGGATTTTAATTTCGGAAGTGGTTAACTCTTTACAAGATACCCTCCATGAACCTCTTAATTGTGGGAGTCTAATGCACTGAGTTACCCTGTTTTTATTTTATTATTTTGACCCTAGGTTCCTATAACATTCCCTTTTGGTTAACTTGTAAATACAATTCCTTTTGGAACTCCTGATTTGTTTTGTTTTCTGGTAGGCTACTCCTAGTCTCAGCTTGAAGAATACTTTGGCTGTCTCAGCATCACAATCAGCATCAGCATCTGCCTCACAAACATCTGTATGTATTTCATGTTTATGTTTATATGGAAGGATGCAGGAGTCAATGTTGTTGATATGAAAACATAAGAATGGTTTCAGAAAACTTTTGAGGGATCAAATGTTAGGATGTTATTTTTTTTCATGCCATAAAAAAGGGCTATCCATTTCCTTTTATTTTGCCTATAAGCAATTTTGATGATGTGATCTTAAAGCATCTGTCTAATTAAGAGTAATAGTAGTTAAGATTTTCAGATAATTATTGGTATTTCACCTGGTGAGTGTAGAAACAAGCGTGCATCTGCCATTTTAAATTGATGAACAATATTGTTGATTCTATTTCCAGGAAACTTTGACTTCTAATCATCAGGGTGTTTCCTCTTCTTCCAGGAGCAAGCTGATGACACAGCATCCCAGGATAGCAATTCTGATATTGGTGCAAGAACTCCACCTGCGAAAGTTAGTGGAATTATTTCTGCTACTTCCACACCAGCTGGCAACCATGCTACTCCTCTTTCTGTGAATGTTTCTACGCATAATTTGTCCAGTGCACCAGCTGCTGGATTGGTCCTTTCTGGTTCGAATTCAGTTCGGAGTCCCATGGAGAATGCTAATGCTGCGAATTCACCTTCTGCGAATCAATCTTCCTCTTTGAAGGAAGAAGAGATTAATAGTTTCCCTGGCCGGAGACCATCCCCATCGCTTTCTGATGCAGCACTAAGGAGCATTGGCCGAAACAACCTTTCAAATCAAGCAGCAGCTAGCATCCCTCTTGGTGCTGGGAACATGGTTTCTAACAATGGAACCCTTGGTTCAGTCCCTTCAGCCTCTGAAATAACTAAGAGGAACATGTTGGCAGCTGATGATAGACTTGGTGGAAGTAGTGGGATGGTGCAGCCTCTTGTATCCCCATTAAGTAATAGCAGATTGATTTTGCCTCAGGTTGGGAAGGCTAATGAAGCTGCCTCAGCTGACTCTAATGCCATTAATGAGGCTGCAGCTGTATCTAGTAGAGTTTTCTCCCCATCTGTGGTTCCTGGCATGCAATGGAGACCTGGAAGTCCATTCCAGAACCAAAGTGATGCGGTAAATTGTCTTAAATTTTAGTATGATATATGGTGGTCATATGTTTTTTTTTTGGCAAGCTTTTGTGTGGTTTCAAAGTAGGAGAGATTCATTTATGCCAGAAGTATGTGCAATTAGAATGTGTTATAATATTGATTGCTGAGTACCAATAGACATGTAGTTTTGTGTCAGATTCAAAGTTAAAATCTGAATCTGTACATCTGAACGAATATTTTAAGATTATCACATGCTAAGTACACTGCTAGGCCTAGAAACTTTTACTCAGTATAGGTACATTCTTTTTCTTGCTGCTGTTGACTGGTTGAATGGAAGGGTTGTTCTATGTAGCGTGTTATTGTATATGTTGAATATTTACCTCTTACAGTGCTGGTTCATTTTGATATTCATGTGCAGATTCGTCAAAGAACTGAAATAGCTCCAGATCAAAGGGAAAAGTTTTTGCAGAAGTATCAGCAAGTGCAGCAGCAGGGGCACAGCACCCTGCTTACTATGCCTTCTCTTGGAGGAAATCCTAAGCAGTTTTCTGCCCAGCAGCAAAATCCACTTTTGCAACAGGTATTTCTCCTGTTTTGGGCTTTTCTTTGCTTGTTCCAAAGACGTCGTCGTGTCTAGTTTTTCTATTCCAACAATGTCATCTTTACAATTCTAATTTTAAAAATAACTCTCTACATCTACGGAATCTACGGTTGAGTTGTCTTCGTTTGACCTCAAGGTCATGGGTTCAAACCGTGGAACCAATCACTGATACAATTAAGTTAGGCTGTTTACATTACATCCTTTGGGTATGACCTTTCTCCAGACGTTGCATTAACACGGGATTGTTGTGCATTGGGCTGCCTCATATATATATATATATAAATGGTCTCTTCTAATAATTCTTTTATGTTCTCTGTAGTCTTTTCTACTGGATTAATTGTAGCCCTACATTGTTGGATGCGGGGTTGGTTTTGATTTTTATTTTATTTTGTTTTCCCTCATCCCTCCTGTTTGAGAAATGATAGGAAAAATTTGCATAAAAGTAGGAAGATTGGTAGCTTTACTTTGTTTAAATGTACAACTAGATAGTTTGTCTTGTGCCCAATTTCATTTATTTAAAAATGCTTTAAAGAATTCTGTAGATGTATATCCTGTTTTAGCTCCATTCCATATACAATCGTATATATTTATAGTTTTACGTTTTAGTTAAATGATAATCCACAGTTCCTTCTATGACCTGACTTTATATATGATAAAAATATATTTTGCATGACATGCTACAATATTTGCAGTTTAACTCCCAAGGTTCCTCTGTTTCTTCTCAATCTGCTATTGGCCTTGGAGTCCAGTCACCAGGTCTTAGTGGTATGTCAACTACTACACTACAGCAGCCACCCAATTCGGTCCATTCCCCATCTAGTCAACAGTCATTGATGTCAGGTGTTTCCAAAGATGCAGGTGTTTGTGTTACTTGTATATAATACTATACTATATTATGCTTTGATGTATAAGTTTTATTCCCTTTTTTAGTCAGACTACTTTCCTCCTTTTTTGTTCTCTTGTTTCAATACTAAGAAAAATTGTGGAATATTTAAATGACATGGTTTACAATAAGCCTGGAAGTCATTTGATTCAAGTAGTTGATCTCTGAAAAAAGACTCTGTTCTTGAAATGCAGCCAATACCATGACGTGTTCTAGTTCCTACCTGATCATTGAGATCAAGTGGAAATTACGTCTTTGTATTAGGCTGTGAATGAATTTGCAAATTACGATACATCAACTTCAACATGTGGACATATTTGTTTCAAGAGATCAAAACCTATTTAACATATCCAAAATAAAATACCAAGATTGGTTTATGATGAAAGTTGAGGAACATATCCTAATTCCTAGATTTTTTATTATGCAGATGTTGGCAATTCTAAAATTGAAGATCCGCAACATCAGAATTTTCCTGATGATTCAGCTGTTGAATCTACTGGTAGTACTGGGGTTGGCAAGAGTCTCATAAGTGATGATGATTTGAAATCAACATTTGCTGCAGATTCTCCAGTATGCTGGCTAACGTCTTAATCTTTTATATTCTTAAGATATATCATCCTTTTGCATTACATATGAAAGCACATAAAGTTTTGTACTTTTCTGTGCTTGTAAGACAAAATGTAGTCCAATAGTTGCTAAGTAAGGTAATCATGAAAGTGTGTTAATGTGCATAATGGAATGTCTGGTTGTGGAGATAGATGAGAGTAGAGATTTGGTGCAATTTGATTAGAGAGGATATTGTAAGGGAGGGGAGCTGAAAAAGTTAAGCTGAATTTTGGCTTCGGCTTGGGAGAGTTGAGCTGCTATAGAGCTGAATATACCCTTAGTGTTTCCCCTTGGAACTAGATTCAGGAGAATAATGCACAAGGAATGGGCTAAACTAAAACTCATTAACTTACAATCATGATTAATGTTTACCTAAGGAGGTAGTGAAATTTAAATTTATATATATTTGAACGATATGGAGTTTTTTCTGGATAGCCTCTGATTTGAAAACCAGTTGTATGGCCTAGTTAAGCTGGGCAAGAGCTATATGCTTACTTGTACTCTTCTGACTTGCAGATAGAAAAAGACGCGTTTGGATTGATTTCTGTGCACATGATGTGAAAGGATATTTTGTGTGTGTGTGTGTGTGTAGTGAACTTAAGGATGACCTAAGCCAACTATTTTTGTTTATGCTACAGGCAGGGGTATCCATCTCCCTTGCAGAAGCTGGTCAAACATCCAGAGATATTGATTTGTCTCCTGGCCAACCTTTACAACCCAATCAACCTACTGGTAACCTTGGTGTCATTGGGAGAAGAAATGGCACGGATCTTGGAGCCATTGGTGATAGTTTCACTGGATCAAGTTCAAGTATTAATCCAAGTGGAGTGCGTGATCAATTATACAATTTGCAAATGCTTGAGGCAGCACACTACAAACTTCCTCTACCCAGAGACTCAGAACGTCCTAGAGCTTATACTCCTGTATGCATTGCCGATCATATTCATCTTCCTGTTCACTGCATAATCTATCATATGGCCATATAATGAGTTCTTGTTTTCCCATTTTCTTGTGGTTCTGCAGAGGCACCCAACGATAACACCTTCTAGTTATCCTCAGACACAGGCTCCTATTGTTAATAATCCTGCTTTTTGGGAGAGAGTAGGTCTTGAACCATTTGGCACTGATACATTGTTTTATGCATTTTATTATCAACAGGTACTTCAACATTCCGAGTGATTAATGTTATTCTATGAGTCAATCATGTGGGGCTTATATCTGTTATTTTATGCAGAACACTTACCAGCAGTATTTGGCTGCAAAGGAACTAAAGAAACAGTCCTGGAGATACCACAAAAAGTATAACACATGGTTTCAGCGTCATGAAGAGCCCAAAGTTGCTACAGATGAATATGAGCAAGGAACATATGTGTACTTTGATTTCCATATTGCAAATGATGACCTTCAACATGGGTGGTATGTAGACTTAATTATTATACTATTTGCAATCACTTTTTGCATATATACGTACACTGTTTTGAAATTTAAAACATGATCATTAGATGGTAAAATAAAATGAGTAGAATTTGTAGCAGCTTTTATTAGGTTTCTATCACATTTGCAATGATTGCACTTTTTAGCTGCCTTTGTGGTTACCCTTACTTGAATTACGTTGATTTTGTTTTTCAGGTGTCAAAGAATCAAAACTGAGTTCACTTTTGAATATAATTATCTTGAAGACGAGCTTCTTGTATAGAGGATTCAGACCCAAGTGGTAATAATGTCGTGGTTATTATTTTTTTTCCTTAGGTTTTAGCAAATATAATTATGTTTGATTTATAAGCTTGTTATGTTTTCCAAGTATTAGTTTTCTTTCTCATATCCTCGTTCCTTATTCTGCCATATGTGTATGGCTGTTTATTCATGTAATCATTCTCATTTCGGCCCACTAAACTTATGTTCATGTTCTCGCCCAACACTTAGTTCTAGACAACATAGCTGGTCTAATGATAGTACGATGAATTTACACTAAGTTTTGAAGATATTTTTTGTGGCATATAAAACCCAAAGCACTCCACCATTTTCTACCAACCAGCTTGAATCATATGATTTATGCCCTCTTCTATTTCTCTATTGTTTTGAATAATGCATCCAAGACACTTAAACCACTTTACTTGTGGTATGATGTCCCCAATTTTCACTTTACTAGTGTTTCTCCTCCGTATGCTGAATTTATACTTCCATATACTCTGACTTAGCGTGACTTGTGAGCAAATCATATACTTTCGGAGCCTATCTCCAAAAATCTAGGTTGTCATTTAAAACTTCTTGCAACTCTCCAATAAGGACGATGTCATTTGCAAAAAGCATTTAACATGGTATGGGTTCTTGGTTATGCTCATTTTGTACCTTCAAAACCAGTGTGAAAAGGTATGAGCTTAGAGATGACTATTGATGTAATCGTACACCAATGGGAAAATTCCTATGTTACACCATCTTGGGTTCAAACTCTAGTTGTAACCTCCTCATCCATGTTCTTAATTTCACGAATATGTGTAATTCTTACTCCTTTCTTCTCCAAAACCTTCAATAGGACCTTTCTTGGTATTCTATCATTTGTCTTTTCCAAGTTAATAAACACCATTTGTAGATCCTTTTTGTTATTCTGGGTCACTTCCATCATTCTCCTTAACAAGAATATGTCCTCCGTGGTAGTTCTACCCGGCATAAAACCAATATGTATTCCAAAACTCGAGTCTCTTGTCTCAACCTCCATTTTATCACCTTTTTCCAGAATTTCAAGGTATGGCTCATAAGCTTGATCCCTTTGTGGTTTCCACAATTTTCTATATCTTATTGTTGTAGATAGGGAGATGCTCTTCCTCCAGTTGTTTAGCATCTTCTTAGACTTTAAAATCTCATTAAAAAGTTTGGAAAAAATATAACAAAATATATTACTACATTGCTATTTGGAATTAATATGATTTGATGCTAGATTGAACTATAGTTTCATTCATTTTGCTCTGGTTTATTTTTAAAATCACTGTTAAACAATAGTATAGCCTAAAAAGACAGTAGAAAGATTGAGGAATAAGGTTGAAGGGAGAAAAAAAAACCCTTTCTTCGGTTTGGTGGTTGGGGGATCCCATCCTTTTCTGTAGTGAAACAAGGGTGAGAGTGCCACTTTGGAAATATATCTAGAAACTTCATTGTAGTGGATGGCCGGGCAAATGAAATTTAACATGCTAAGTTGAAGCAATCGGCATTTTCCATTTCTTTCTTTCTTTCTTTCTTTCTTATTTAGTTTTTTGCTCAACTCTGCCTGTGGTCTATACTACACATATAGAATATTGGGAGACTTGATGAATTAGACAATTAGTTGTGTTTTGCCTGGATTTAAAGAAAGGATAATGAATTGCCGAGTTAGATAGCTCATATTTGGCTTCCGAGCTACCTTGTTAAGTTGCACATGTCATGCTTCTTATATTGGTACTCTGCTTTACAAGAGTTGTTTTGTGTATTTCTTACCATATCCGGCCCTTGTCATTGCAGGTTTATTGCCAAATGGGTCTGGAGTCATGGAATCATTGGTAATGTAATTCACAGGCTACCTTGTATAGGCAAGGCAGTGACTATTTTGCTCTTTGCGGCTAGTTGAACTAGCTTGTCTATTTTCATTTAGGAGAGTTCTTTAGAGCATGGAAACTATGTACATTTACCCTTTTAAACCTATTCCTATGTGGAGCTCTGGGGTCCCCATTCAGTGCCTAGGAATGATGTGCATGTGTAGTGTTTTCTTATAATCATAGTTGCACACTGATTTGATGCCATATGCCTATATTTACTTGATAAACGTTTTTGAAGTATATTTTGAACTGATTTAGTCACGTTAGCTCAAAGACTACTACACAAAAAATCATGTTGTTATATGCATAATAACTTCTAAAACTCCATGTGATACTAGCGAAATTTTCATTTTTTTTTCCCAGATTCATATCCGGTCTTGTGCTTTGAAAACACCATGAATGTAATTGGTTTATTACTTTATTACTGCTACTGCGAAATTGATGTGCTTTTACTTATTGCATCAATGCACCGTTGAAATCACTGGATTGTTTTTCTGGTTAAGAGTGCATAGATAATGTACATAATTTCATCCTCGAAGAATGTTCAACCGAGGGATCGATTGCACTAACTACTTTGTAAGACATTTTCCTGAGTTTTACAAGCAATACAATAAAACAGACTATACTAAACTTTCTAGGTACTAATGATTTCCAGTGTCATTAATTTCTCGAAATTTACATGTACAATGTGAACAGGCGTCAGCTTTTCAAAATAGATACATGGAGTAATATATCAAATTAGTCTTTAAAAGAATTTCTAATTTTTAGTTGGATAATTTAATCTTCAATAAATTTTAACAATGAAATCAATTTTTATCTTTTGTTTTGTTCATACCTATCAGATTCGGTCCGATCCACTGAAAATCCAGTCACCTGGTCATGAACGTGGGTTGGGTCATCATTTAAACCGGTTAAGCAATTAATTTGGTCAAATTTAGTCAAATATGATAAAATTCGGTCAAACTCTGAATCGATCCGATCAAACCTGGTTAAGCTAAAAAATATTATTTTCTATACATAATTTTTTTATTAAATGTTTTACATAAATAAAATTAAATTATATTCACAAATTTAAAGAAAAAATAATTTATTAACTACAATATATTTTTTATGTTTATGATTGTTATTTTTATTTTTTTTTATAAATATTTAAAGAGTATAATATATATAAATTTATAAATATTTGAAGAGTATAATAAATATAAACTAATGAATGATTTATTAAAATTTAAAAATAATTAATTGAATACAAAATAAGAATAATGAAAAAAGATATTTTTCATAGAAATTAAAAAATATATATATAATTATTTAATTATAACTGGATTAACCGGTTCAATTTGTGATTCATCGATTGAACCAGTAATCCAGTAGGCTGATCGGTTCGATTACCGATTTGGTTTTAATAACTATGGTTTTGTTAGATATCTTAATCTCCATATCAAATTTTAATAAAAACATTAGATAAATTAATTTTTGTCATTATTTAATAAAGACATCCGTTTTTTAAAATTTCACATCAATCCTTTCATATAGAAGAATAATCTGATGTGATGATTAATTTGTCTAACAAAATAAAAGTTTAAAACTGGTTTGATAATTAAAGTTTGTTGAGAACTAAAATATTTTATTATAAATTTCTTATAATTGATTCAGAGTATATTTTAGATATAACTATTATTCACCTCCACAATTGTTTTATTCACGTTTTGTTTTGAACTTTACTAATTGATTTTTTTTAGTTAATAAAAATAACTCATTTTTAAATTTACTTCTTAAAGTCATCTAAGGTGTCCACCGTATTATTTTCAGTGCACACGTACACTTAGGTAATGTTTGTTTGCAAAAATTGAAACTGAGATTTAAAGATTGGAACTCAGTATTGTATTTAGTGGCTAGAGACTGAAACTAAAATTTTAATTTCGGGACACAAAATTTCGATTCTTTCACTACCTCCAAAAAGTGAGGACAGAGAGTATCAAAACTTTAATAACATTTATTTTCAAATACCATCATCTAACTTTTCAAATTTTTATTCTACCCCTTCCACTATCTTCACCTCTCTAACCTCACTTCCATTCTACCCCTAATCCCTCACTTCACCACCAAACCTACTTTCACCAAACAGATACTAAGACATAATTCAGTTCTGTAAACTTTACACCAAACACAATATAAGGATTTAATTTTGTCTTTGTCCTAGTTTTTTGGTTTTTTATCCCTCAGCTTCAGTTTCTCTTCTAAACGCTACCTTAAGGTGAATGTTATGATATAGAAAGAAGAGTTTTTTAAAAATTAAAATAAAAAGGTAAACGGGCTAACTCGTCTAACCCATCGGACTGACCATAAATGGTCTCGGCTAAAAAATTATAGCTCGTGAGTAAAACAGACTTAAACGGACCAGCCCGTTTAACCAACAAACTTAGATGGGCCGGACCTAAATAAATTGGGATGACCCATTTGATAGTCCCACACTTCTACTAGGGATCAACCACTTTATTGTAGTTGCATATGAAGCTTAAACAAATGATATTTCTTAGGGCAGTTTAAGTCAACTTCATCCAAGGTATTTCTTATCCTAGTACTCTAGAGAGGACCTGTAGATGCTCGTATCATAGTTGGGTTTGTTGGATAACACGAGAACGCTCATATGGGATTTGATGCATGAGCATCTTATGTGGTTTCTTGGGTGTGATAATTTTTTACTTGATAACTATGTGCTTTGATTTCTTGATAATTGTAGGTGAATGATAGCAAAAGAGAAGCAAAGCATAAGCAAAGGGAACCAAGAAATGAAGACAAGTGCAAAGAGAGTTTATGGATGTTGTCAATCCTGACCTCTTCACACTCCAACAAGCATAAATTGAGTTACAGAGGTCTAAATGAAGGGGTTCTAGCGATATTAGAAAGCAAGCTTCTAGAGCTTTCCAATGATATATAATAGTTTATGGTGACCATTGAGTATGAGGGTGTAAATTACCATTCTTTGCCGCGGGAAAAAGTAGCACGAGACCTTGGCATGCCACACGCCCTAGCTTTGGCATGCCACATGCCCAATGAAGAACACAGCATGCAACACGCTGAGACACAGCATTGCACGCTGGGCCAACTTTCCAGAGGATCAAACCCAAGGCAATTTGAATAAGAAATGGGCGTGCAACATGCCAAGGAAGTGGCGTGTCACACGCCAAGAAAAACCATTCCAAGGGACATTGCATGCATGGCGTTTTACACGCCAGGATGAATAGGCGTGTGAAAATGGCACGCCTTCGAAGGGGCACTAGCGCGTACGCATTTTCCATACGTACGTACAACACCAGAAGATTGCTGAGTTGTGCATATGCATCACCCATGCGTACGCACAATAACTAAAAGTTTGAAGATTCACGAGTACGCATCCCCATGCATACGCGCAAATGAAGATTTTTGCATGGTCATGCGTACGCATGACCTCCCTTGAATATTTGGCATTTTACATGCTAAAGACAATGGGTGTGACATAATGGCACGCCTTCGAGGCCTCTTTGCATGCATTTCCTTGGAATTACACGCTGGGCCAACTTTTCATAAGACCACTTTAAGGCACCATCTTGGCGTTCCACACGCCGCAACAAGGGCGTGTCACACGGCAAGAAGAGGGAGCTCCAGAGACAACCAAGAAGTGGCATTTTGCATGCCATGCCAAGGGCGTGTCACACGCCAAACAATAATGCTCCCAAGGAAGAAAAAGAGTGGCATTTTACACGCCAATAGGGCAATGTTTCACATGTCCCTTGACCCAGCATCCACAAGTCATTTTGAAAATACTCCAGGCCCACTAAGGATGCTAAAGGTTGGATCATTGAAGCCTTAAATGGAAGTGATGGTTGTAGAAGGCTTAGAGAAAGGGGGGAGGGTTGAATCTATGACCTTCTTTTACTTTAATGAAATAACCTTTTAATTTCAAACTTTAAATCTGGATCTGTTTGAACTTAGCAGCGGAACATTTATGAGACAATTTAGTTTTGTCTCATGAATTTCAGAAAACAGAACAGAGAAGGGAAGAGAGAAGCTAACACCATCATGTATCCTAATTTAGTTGCCTTGTACAATGCAACCTACATCCAGTCTCCACCACAACAGTGGTAGAATTTTCACTATAGTTAAAATATTACATACACCAATTCCAAAGGATTGACACAATCATTTCTCTCTCAAGTTCTAACCTAACTTGACTTGGTTATGCTAATATCTAACTCTTCACTCTTAGTGCTAACCCAACTAAGAAAGGGGTACCTCACAAGTACTAGATACAAGACAATAGAAACAACCTAAAGAAATCTGAAATCACTCTAGACTTTTCTCTCAAGTGTATCACTCAGCCTTTTATTACTCTTTGGCTTTTTCTTAAGCTCTCTCTTTCAGTCTTTTACCACTCAAGAAATTACAGAAAGATATACATTGAAAATAAAATTACAATCTGTAAAACATGAAGGAGATTAATGCTTCAACAGCCTCTGTTGCTATAGGTTGAACCGGATTGAGCAAACACTGATCAAGTTCTTCATCTTGGCAGAATATTTCTTTCTTTAGATATCACTGTCCAAGACATTGAACCTTCTTAAGAAGCTCTCAATGAAACTCTAACTCTGGTTCTTTCTCCTTATCTTCAGAAGAGAAAAAAATTTTCTTTTGTATCTCCTTGCATGTTGCTGAGTTGCTCTTCTTTCAAGTCAACTCCTCGAGCTGTGTGCTACCAACTTACCATTTCACTCTTTTCAATTAATCCCTAAATTAGGAACTTTGAATCTGAGCCTTTTTGCTTGATCGAAAGCCTCAAGTAAGCATTGAAAAATTTGTTCAATGGTAATCCCAGATCTGAACCCTTGAGCTACAACTTTGTCCCCAAGAAACAATTTTGGCCTTTGATTCACAGAAGTGATTATCAGAAATCACTTTCTCCATTTATCCCAGAATAAAGTAGCAGAGAGTTGGAGAAGGAGTGAAGAAAGTAAATTGTATGCAGATGAAAATAAATCACCTTTAGCTTCTGACTTAGCTAGAATTAGATTGATTTGGGTGATTAGACTTTTGCCTTTTGGATTAAGCTTTCTCTTTCTTTCTTCTATGATGAAATGAGCAAGGAACGAAACTTTCTCTCTCTTCTCTGAATCTAACCGAAAGAAAGAAGTGAATGTTGACTTTGGAGGGTACCACCATGGTAGGATCAACTCGGGCTTAGGTTTGCTTCTTACTATTCAGCCCAAGTAATTTCTTTTATTTTACCATATTTGGGCTTTGTTGGTTAGAGATCCACTACAATTCTTGTTTTTGTTTCCTTCCAATCGGGTTGTTGATTCTTTGGCCTGCAACACTTAATTAAACACAATCAAAATTAATTGGGTGATTAACCTAATAAAATAATGTTTGTCCTCATCAATTATAATTAGTTAATTTCTTAACTCAACAGGAAGACACAATTGAAAGTTGAAGATTTGAATGTGAAAGATTTGATTAGATTTGTTTTGGTTTTCGAATTAAGTTTGAATTTAATGATTAGGTTTTGTTTTATGTTTAGTATATAAGGTTCTCGAAAAACTGGGAGGAGGAGCTTTAGACTTTTTTCCGTTTTTCATACTCTGTTTTTGATTTTGAAGCATGAGCCACTAATCTCCTTGGTTAAGGTTAGAAGTTTTGTTGATTCTTATGGATTAATGTTATAGCTTTTCTATCTTGATTAATGCATTAATGTTTTCTTAAGAAAAAAATTTTGTTCTTCATCCGAAGGATTTGAATGTGTTGAAAAACAATTCTCTTTGACTTGAATTCTCTTAATATCTTGGAAAAGTTAATTAATTGAATTAACCTTGAAAACTTCTACTCATGATTCTTAGGTTTTAAACTTGGACTTGATAAGTGACATCGAATCAACCAAGTTTGGCTCGTGAGAATCGTGTGGTTTTTAAATTAGTGAACGGGCTTAACCTCTTGTCACAATTAGTTAATCAAGAAATTGATAATTGATTAGGATTAGAGAAATTGAATTACTAAGGAATTGGAGTTTAATTACTTATGATTTGCCATAAATACATCATTTCTTGATCAAGGTTAAAAGTGAAAAACGTTTTTTCGAAAGTTTCAATATCTCTGAAACTTTAACTATTTTAAATCATATTTCTTTCTTAATTACTTATGACTTGCTTTTGTTCAATTTATTATTTTTATGCAACTGCTTTGAAACCCTTGATTTTGATTATCTAACTAGAATAATCAATTGATTATTGCTTGCTTAGTCCGTTAATCCTCGTGGGAACCATAACCCACTTTCGTGGTATTACTTGATACGATCTGGTGCACTTGTCGATAGTTTATAGTTTGTAAAATTCGCATCAAGTTTCTGACGCCGTTAAAAATGACTTTATAACTCATGATTAAAGTACTGATGTTATGACTTGGTATATTTTCAATTTATGGATATAATGATTCAAAATTAGTGTTATGTGTGATAATAATTAATTCTTAAATTAGGAGCTTGTCTGATTTCATTCAGATACTGTTTTTGTCTTTGATGGATTAATTTGACCCTATATGCCTTGCTTACTCAAAACTCAAAAGGCAAATTGGTTTGTATTTTTGTGAATTTTATTTTATATGAGTGTTGATTTTGAGATGCAACCAAATCAATGAATAGATGTTGTCAAATACATTACTTTAATGCTTGCATGGTATTTTCTCCTTTTTTTTATTTGTCCTAAATATCAAATCATAAAATTGACATCATTTACAGTTCTACAGTGTATCATCTCTTATGGTCAAATTAAAAGAAGTTATATATCAATTTTTAGGATTCTTGTTCTTCTTCACCAGAGTCTTCTCCATCACACTGTGAAGTTTATCATGTAAAACTTCATCTTGTCTTTGTCTTCATTTTTTAGCTTCTTTTCCTTCATCATGCCACATTTTAGCTAGAGATTTCAACTATTTTTATGACTTCTACATAATTTATTTTGAGCCATTTGATATCAATGACCCATTTACTTTATGATCCACGACTCGTCTTTTTTCCTTATTTGCATTTGAGTTTCTGAAAAAGTTTCCAACTTTGATAAGTGATGGCCTCCCCATTTGTTTGGTATTTTAGTCTCCTGTCGAATGTAAACTATTTGAAGCTTTTATTTTTTGCTTGAGGATTTCACCTCAATTGATGGTTCCAACTTTGAATCTTATTGCTTTGACTTGGTTTTTTTTTTTAAGAAAAAAAAAAGTAAATACATATTGTTGTGTTTGATAACTTTCTATACTTTGTGAAAAAATCTTGTTATACCAAGTTGTTGTTTACTTTAGCATTATAAAGATGATATATTGAATAATTCAGGAGAAGTTTGACTCCTACATCATTACTTGAGGGAGCTCAGTGATTTCAAATTTATAATTGGTCAGATTTGCTATTAATAGATTAGGGTTGGAATTTTGATTCATCTAAAATTGTTTTATGTTGTGTAACTTGTATCTTTAATTTCATGATTTCAATTTTTTTCTATTTCCCAATTAAAGAAGAAACATGATCAATACTCAAATAAAAATGGTCAAATGGATATTTTTTTTTTTTTTTGGAAAAGGGGAGGAGAGTATGTGATTGCAAGAAGCTAATAAGGTAAGTATAAAAAGATTATAATTAGGCTATCAAGTTGATGAGGAATTAAAGGAACAATAATGGATCTTGAGAGATTAATATGTCTTTGGCTAATAGATTAGAATATTTTGGGAGTAAAAGAAAATGAGGAAGAACTTTCAAATAGTTCTAGATGCTTATCATACATACATAGAAGACGTTTTTTAATCAAATAATACAATTTATTCTCGTCTGTTTATTGATCATTCTCCTGACCTATGCATTCAAAAAAAAAAAATCAACAAAACAAATTAAAACTTCTTTTTATAAGGAAAATATATGTTTAAACATTTGCTTAAAGTTTTAATCTTATTTTGTATATTTCTCTTCTATTCAATATTTGATGATTACATTCTTCTCTTAAGAAATTAATTTTTTTGAATGACTAATTTTGTTATTTGTGTTTATTAAAAAGATATCCCAAACTATCATTTATCAGTGTAATCTTTTCATTTCCATTATCTTATTTCTTATTTTGATTATTCTAAATTCTAATTATCCTATTTCTTATTTTGAATATTGTTATTATTGTTATATTTTGTTGTTTTGTTTTATGTTTATTCTGAGTTTGGAAGTGCTTAGTTGCCAATCTTTGATCACATGTACCTTATGTTTATGTTTTTTTTTAATCAAAGAAGTATTACTAATAGTGAGATTGGAAAAAAGATAAATGTAAATAATCTTTTTTTTTTTGTGATTCTCCTACTAACTAATTGAAATTTATGAAGCCGCCTGATTTCAGTTTATCACTTGCGGATGCTGGATATATATGTACTTTTATCATCATATCGATTATGTTCATGAATTTGGTCATGTTGTTGTAGGCACTAGGTCAATTGTCTTTGCTTATTGTCATTCTAATTGAAGTTTCAAGCTAAAACATAGTTTATGACGAGACTACAAATCTTATTTATAGATGAACTATTTTATTGTTTGGATATGTTCTTTTTTTTTTTTAACTCTTTAATTGCAATATGATAAGTTGATTGGATCTGAAACTGTGATATAAAATCTCTTTCCATCATATTGTAGGATTTTCATTATATTCTAAATCTATGATGCCAAAACTTGTGATGTCAAAACTAGGGAGCAATAATAAGTGATGATGTTTTGCTTTGCTAGATACATGTTCCATTTAGGTTTTTGATTCTTTTTTCTTTGTACAAAGTTTGAGCCTTTTTTTTGTCAATCATGTTGTTTGATTATGCTATCAATTTTTTTTTTACATTCACCAAGTGAACTTTTCAGTAGCTCAATTTTGCTTTGTCTTTTATTTATGGAGGCAAATTATGGTTTGTTGATTATATAGTATGTCATTAGTTACCTAATGTTATTTTTTTTTGAAGAATTATATATTTAATTTATTTTGATTATGAAAAAAGTTTGGTAATAAAAAATTTTCAGCCATAATTATGGAAAAAAATTTTTTACTTTATTTATATAACTTAACAACAGTTTTATTTTTTATCTCACTCTCCTATCAATCCACTTATCATATTCTTATCAGCCCCGACCCATTTATTAATGATATTAATTATAATATCATATCCCTTTTATAATCAATACTTAATATTTTCTTTTATAATTTGATTTTTATATTTAAGAAAACAATAAAAACTAATAATAATTATAAAGAACGGTATTGATAATTTGTATTAAATGAGTTAATTGTAATTGATTCTTTGTTTCCGTTAAGTCATTTATCATCATTTAATCGAGATGCGAAACCTGAAAGCTACCATAATATGGTTTTGTTTCCGTTCATTCAATTACTTTCATTCAAAAATCACAACTCTAATACCATTGCAAGTACAATTAGGATAGGCCAATGAATTTTACAAGAAATCGCCTTTATCATTACAAATAGTATGACATTTGAATTCATCCGATGAGAGTGTTGCTAGTCAACCAATTTTTGAGAATATGAAAAATCACACTAGTTTTGATGAGGTATGATAATAAACTAATTTTTTTTGTGTGCTTTTATGTGCATTTATAATTATACTGTACTAATTAAGTTCATACACATAACATTCATAAGTTTATATACATAACATCCATAATTACATACGACTAACATCTAAAAAATAAATTCATGTTTATTAGATATTACATCCATACACATATCATTTTTTAGTTACTGCATAAGTAACACCAAATTAACACAAATATTTTTAAATTTTATCATAATTGAATTTGAAAAAATGTCAAATTTTTAAATTAATTTATTCTATTGATAAATTTACTCATAATATCCATATTTTCATATTAATAATAACATCTATAATTTTGTACTGATAATATTCATAATTTCATACATATGATGTCTATAATTAATAAATTTTTATAATTAATATTACCAAATTTTAAACTATGCCTCTTATTGTATTTTTTAAATTATCTCATATGTGCACTAATTGTAAGACCCAAAACCTTTGAAAAAGGGCTATCATTAGCTAATTTCAAATTCAGTATGTCTGTAGCTTTAATTTCAGAAATTTCTCTATTAAAAAAATTAAAGTAAGTTTTGATTTATTGAATTTGAAATAAATTGAGATTATTATCCAATTTTACAATTATTGGATTACTTCCTTTATTTGCATTATAAAGTTGGTAGTTATGAAATAATACGAATTTTATATATGATTCGGATTAAATAATTAGTATTTTAAATGTTAATACTACTGTTTTGGAAAAATAGAGAAATTTAATATATTATTTCTAATTATTTGATTTGGGCATTTCATTGAAAATAATTTGTAAAATTGGTGAGCAAATAGTATTTTCTATATACTAGTGTTGGATTTGATTTGGATTTCAATTATTATATTATTCCCAAGTTTATTTGAAATTACTAAAATGCCCCTAACCCTAATTTTTGAAAACGAAACCCTAACCCTAAAACCCTACCAGGTTACCCGTTGCTTCCCCCCATGCCCCAGTAGCCAAACACACACAGTTTCCCCAACTAAATGAAAGAAAGAAAGAATGGGTTAGGAGGAAACGGGAAGAGAGGCAGAGAGGAAGAGATACGGGGGAAAAAGGGAGATCGGGAAGGAGGGGACTGCGTGCAGTCGTCAGTGCCGCGCCACTGCTCCGTCGTTGTCGCGCCATACCACCACCGCAGTAGAAGGGCCGAGGAGAGAGAGAGTGACGCATTCGAAGAGAGGAGAAGGGAGAGGATGCCGCGCTGCCACCGCCGCCGTTTGGTCCAGCCACGAGCTGCTGTCGGAATCGTGCGAGGAGGAGCGCGACATACTGCGCGGAGTTGCGCCGCCGTGTGTTGTCGCCGTCGTCTCGGACTACTGCCGCCAGAGCCGCCACGAAGGAGAGCAAGAGGCAGAGAGCTCGCGGTGGGGGAAGGGCCAGGCGCCGCTGTGCTATGGAACAGAGTGAGCCGCGCCGGCGCTGTTGGGGTCTCACCGCCGCCAGAGAAGGGTCCAGGCCGCCGCTAATGGAACTAGCCGAAACTGTTTCGGGGTTTTGCCACTCATTCAAATCCTGCTCTATTTTGGTTAGTGCCGTCATCATTGTTCTGGCCGCCGGAGAACTCTGCCGTTGATCCACTGGAGCTTCTGGCCGAGCCTCAACCGCCGGAAACGCCGCTGCCGCCACCGAACTCCACTGCCGATAAGGCTTTTAAGTTGAGTTTCCCTTCTGTTGAGTTTCCTGGAACTTCATCGTCACTGCGTGTGGTTCAGATCGCCGCTGCTGCTTGGGGCTGACTACCGGGTTGCCGCCGAACCGGTTCGAAGACCGCCGCTGTTTCGGTTCAACCGTTCCTTCTTCGGTTCGGTAAGCGTTTCGATTTGAAAGCCCTTTAGTTGCTGTTCTGTTATCATACGCTGAGGTTTGTGGCGTTAATTGCTATACGATTGAGTTTTCGTTGTTGTATGTTGCGATTAGAGTTGTTGAGGCCGTTGCGAAAGTGGCTTGGAACCGAGGTTTTGGCTGCCGGGATTTTGATTATTGACCTCGGGTCGAGGCAAAAAGGATTCTGTGATGAGTTTGGGCTATGGTTTTGCGTTCTGAGGTAGGGACGCTTTCCAAAAACTATATTTTATATGTTGGAATTATTACATATGGATACTGTTGTGAGACAATTTTGTATTTGGTGATGATATCAGCCTTATGTATTATTGATTGTCTCAAATGATTATGAATGTTTGCTTGGCTGGATTGTTGTGTGTTTTTATGAAATGCAATGTTTTGAAGTTGATTCTTTAAAGGTCTGAAATATGAGTTTAATCCGTTGAGGATTGATTTGAATTGAGTTAATTAGTTTGATGACGTGAAAATTCGAATGCACTTTTGAATTCAGCCTGGTTTACTTTAATTGACTTGATCTTGGACAAATGATTTGTTACTGAATCGTTTCTTTAAAGCTTTGGAAATGAGTTAAATCGGTTGATATTGAGTTGACTTTGAAATGGTTTTCTTGAGATATGCCACTGAGGCGACTGTTGGATTTAGCTTGCTTTAAATTGATTTCTGGTTTGAGCTATTGAAAAGGAATGAGAAACAGTTTAGTTGGGACCCGAACCGGGTGGCAAAAGTCCAAGTTTTAGGGGAGGTGCTGCCGAAAATTCTACAAAATCCCAGTCTTGTTTAAAAAGTTATTTAAAAAGGATTGGATTTGAGAAGTTGTATTATTTGATTTATTAAGAGAATATTTATATTTTCAAGCTTAATTTATTTAGTGAACTTTATGCCTTGAGTTTGACTTATTTAGAAATGAACTATTTTTACCGTTTGAATCACTGAAGGAAAGAATGATGCTCTAATATTGATTTTAATATAAAAAGGAGCTTTTAGTGATTTCAAAGGAATCTAGTCTTTTGATTGAGTAATTAAGTTTGAGGCATTTTGGAAGAGTTAGAAAAATAGATTCCAAAAAGAAACCTGAAAGTGGTTTGATTCAAATGAACCGGTTCCTTTTCAAATGAGTTGATTTTTGGACTGGGTTGGAACTTGTGATTTTGTATGGTCGGTTTCATAATAAATTCAGTTTTATTTACTTGAACCGAGAATCCATGATTTTAAGAGTTTCAATGAATTTTAAGAAATTGATATAGGTTGACCTTCCCTAAAAACTTGAGACTCTGCCGAGAAACTTTTGTTATGAAATTCCATTGTTGTATGGGTGATTTTGAATACTTTGAAATAAATCCTTAACTTGCCATGGTTTTGGAAGTTTTGGAAAGAGAATGCCGAGAGTGGCTTTGTTTTAAAAAGGGAACTCACTTTGAGTAAATTTGGCTTATGAGCCTGAGATGATTTGAGAAACGAGATTTCTAAAGCCAAGGCTGAAAAGAGTTGAAACTTGATTTCAAAGTGAAGCGATTTGAGAAAAAGTGATTTATGGCTTAAATGCCGGTTTTATGAATTTGATGATGTTGGATGGTGGAAGTGCTATTTTGTTATGGGCCGGAATGGCTGTGTATGATTATGAATATTGGCTGGTTCTGGATTGAACCGTGAGCCGGAATGGCTGTGTATGATATTGATTTATGGCTGATTGCCGAATGAGTTATGGGCCGTATGGCTGACTATGAATTATGAATTTAAGCCGGATGGCTGAGATGGATGTTGATCCATGGCTGGGACTGAATGAATATATGCTTGAGATACCTGGGTAGTAGCAAGGGTTGTGGTTCATCCCACTTGCTCCAGGTTAGAGACTGTGACGCCTGGATAGTAGCGGTAGTAGTGGTGATTCCACTCGCTCCAGGTTGAGCTTTTAAACACCCGCCTAGGTAGTAGCCGCAGTAGTGGTTATTCCACTAGCTCTGGGTTGAGCGGGTAGTAGCAATGGGGTTGTAGCTCAAACCTACTTGCTCCGCGATGGGTGTTTCTATCCATGGTTAGCTACCAGGACGTGTCGGGTTGGCTATATAACCGACAGATGATATCATCAGCCACTAGGGACAAGCATGCATCATATACATTTATGTGACATTATTTGGGTGTACATATTATACTTGGTTTGCCTATGTGATTAATTGCTAACTGTTCTACTTGCAATAACTGTTTGTTTGTGCTTGCATCTTCCTATTTGTGTTTGCTATTGGGACTCTATTGAACTGTGGTGATTGGTTGTTGTTGGATTGTTTGGGCCTAGGGCCGTGGTTGGAATGAGATGAACTGATGGTTGATTTCGGTTTTGTGTTTCTGGTTTGGAATAAAATATGAAAGGCTATTTTGGTTCCGCATAGATAAACCGTTTTGAAAGGCTTTTGAGTTTTTAAAAATTGAACAGTTCTTCTTTCAGAAAAGATTTTTGACTTTACTTTTATTGTAAACCGTTGTTTTTGAAAAGAGGCATAAGTCAGTTATTAATCACTGGTACGATTTATCTTCACGTATTCTATTATAGTAATTCCCAAAAATCCTCTACTGAGAACCCTTTCGAGGATGATGTTCTCACCCCCCTACATTTTTCCCCTTTCAGGATATGGGCGCAGAAGTTACGAAGAGTTTATTTAGTTGTTGTTGAGATGCTCTGTATTGTTTTAGTTATGGTTTATTGAACCCTCGCCATTATCTTGATATATTCTTTAAGAGGGATAGGAATTGTATTGGATAATGATTGTAATATTATATATGTATATATATGGATGTACTCTTTATGAGTTTTGTAAGTTGTATGGTATCTATGGATGTATGTTATCGGAAGAAAGTATTTTGGGAGCGGTTTCACAGTTTAAAGTTTTAAACAGGCTCATATTTTAATATTAAATAGTATAAGTGTTGTCGTAATGTCCGAGCTATCAGAGAAGCGCAGCCGGAAGTGTGAACTTTGGTAGTTAGGGTGTTACACTAATAAGTCATGATTTTAATTATTTTAATATTTTTTATTTAATATTCATATGTATGCTTATTTATTGATTTTAATATGACGAGTTAATAATTTTTTAAAAAATTTATTTTTTAATTTTTGTTTATATTTTATATTTTATTTTTTATTTTCTAATAGTTTATATGTAAAATATGAGTTGTATAGTAGAAGTTGTTAAAATTTTTTAATTTAACCTCCGTAATTTTTGTTGAGAAATTGCATTTTAATGGGTAATAATGTGATTGAGGGATGTTAGGGATTTGATTTGGGAGAAACTGAAATTAATTTTGAAAAAAAAACATTAATGACTTTAAGTACGCATAAAAAGGTGAGAGTACGAGGAGTACGTACTCTTTTAAATTGCTCTATTAGGGTTTTTTAGTGCCCTGTTAGGGTTTCTTAACGGAGTTTCTACTGCCGTTAAGGCTACATTGTCAACGTCAATTAAATCTCAATACAAGTCTACATAATCTGCATGGCTGAGACAACGAGGGATGAAGGTTAGACCAAAGAAGACAATCGGAAAGGAGGTAGGAATGTGATTCTACTGGAAGAGGCAGACATATCAAAAGGTATTAACGCTTGCTCCAATAGTCTCTATGGCAGACTCTTTGCTTCCAAAACTTTCTCAGTTGGAACCATGGAGAATGCTTTAAAGGCTATATGGGGAAACCTGGAAGGATTTAGCGTGAGTGACAAAGGGGATAATTCCTTCCAATTCTTTTTTAATAAAGAAGTGGATGTCTTGCGTGTTGAACGTGGTTCTCCATGTCTATTCAAAGATTATGTGCTCCATGTCAAGAGATGGAAGGAAATATGATGAAGAGATTATTTCTAATTTTCCAGTTGGGTTCAATTTTGGGATTTGCCAGAATCGTTTAAAACCCTCGAAGTTGGACGTAAATTGGGAGAGAAATTGGGCACAGTGTTGGAGGTAGGTAAATTTTAGATGTGAGGCAGAGAAACTAGAATTGTGAAGGCCAAAATCAATATTGATGCTGCCAAGCAAGTGAGAGATCAGTTAATGGTGACAGGACCTAATAAAAAGGAGGTAGAAGTGGCACTGCGCTATGAGAGACTTGGAAAGTTCTGTACTTATTGCGCAAAATTGAGGCACGAGGGTGAAAAACTGCATGATCTGCTGAATGACACAGAGAGTGATATGGTAAAAGAGGATGACATTGGCAAATGGGTTAAAGCCAGCCAAGTGAGAACGGGAATCAACTCTGAAGGAGAAAGAACATTCAACAACTCAACCCAAAATCATAATAAGGCCACTCAACGTAAGAAAAAACCGGTCTTAAACGGCTTATTGGAAGAATTTGCAGGGATGTCAATGCAAGAAGGGAAACAAAGTTTGAAATCACAAGAAACTGGTAACAGGGCAGCACCTGAGTCACCTCAATCAGCCAATTCTAGAACAGAATGCATGGAGGTTATCATAGCTGGTCAGTCCAATACCAAGGAGGATGAAGGATAGCTTATGCAATTCGCTATTGGGCAATGTCTTACCACAGAGAAAGGTAGGAAGTGGAAAAGGTTAGCAAGACAAGGTGCTGCAGAGTCAGATACTAAAAATGAACCCAAAAGAAGGTTGATGAGTGGTATAGCTGAAGGATCTACAAAGAAAGCAAGAACAGAGGATGAAGATGCAGTTGAACAGATGATGGAGGGTGCCAGCCTACAAATGGTACCCAAGGCGCTATGAGAACTATAGTTTGGAATTGTCGGGGTTTGGGGAGACCCCTGACAATTCACACCTTAAAAGGGATCTGTAAATCCCACTCCCCCGAGATTGTGTTTATAAGTGAAACAAAGAACCAATCTCGTCAGGTGGAAGCAAAACTTCAGGTATACGGCTACGAAAATTGGCATATTGTTAACCCGGCAGAAGTGGCAGGAGGACTTGTGCTAGCTTGGAAGGACAGTATCAGTGTTCAAATTATTAGCAGTGGAGAATTCTTTGTGGCAGCCGAAATTAAGAAAGTCGGAAGCAGTGAGGTATGGGCGTTCATTGGTGTCCATTTGAGTTGTTCAGAACAAATTCGATCCTTACAGTTTGAGGAGCTTACAACAATGAGCCAACACCTGGAAGGAAAAGTGGTAATAGCAGGCGATTTTAATGCTATAACAAGCCAAGCCAAAAAGGAGGGTGGAGGCCAAAAATCAGCAACCACCATTGCAACATTCACTAATTTTATTGACAGTAACGAATTAGTGGATATTGGAATGGTGGGGTGCCCTTTCACGTGGACAAATCGAAGACAAGGAGAAGATTTAGTGAAGGAGAGGCTTGACCGCTATTTAGTTAGGATGGAATGGAAGTTGAAGTTTGCGAATGCAATGGTGCACAGGCTCACAGAGTCAGGCTCGGATCATGCTCCAATTTTGATGGAAATCGAACCTCAATCCTGACATAGTAAAGGGCGGTTTAAATACTAGGAACATTGGTGTGGAGAAGAGGATGTCAAGAGAATTGTCAGTGAAGTGTGGAGAATGGAAGTTGTAGGCTCGGCTATGTTCTCCTTGGCTCAAAAGTTGAAAGTTTGCAGACATAGACTAGTTCAATGGTAGAAAACTCACAAAGCAAACTCCCGGAAAGAAATTGAGGACCTTCAAGCTAAACTAGAGGAGTTGCGGGCGGCTGAAATCAATGGGGAGAAGAGGTTACCAGTTTGGAGGAGAAGTTGGAGCTGGCATATTTGAAAGAAGAAAGCTATTGGCGAGAAAAATCTAGAGTCAAGTGGCTAAAAGAAGGAGATCAGAACACTAGATTCTTTCACCAGAAATTTCAATCAAGGATGCGAAGGAACAGAATTTGGAGATTAGTGGGGAGGGACAATGAGATTGCATCGAAACCGGAGGATATTGCAAAGGTAGCTGAAGACTACTTTTGCGATATTTTTACTTCTTCTTGTTCGGCTGATCCGAATCCATACTTAGAGGATTTGGACTTCCATGAACCATAGGCTCCAAAGGCCAATAACTATGGACGAGGTCAAAAGAACTACATTTAGTGTTCATGCTCAGAGTGCTCCTGGTGATGACGGGTTTACAGCTAAGTTTTTTTTCACTTTTTCTGGGATATAGTTGGAGGTGATGTTTTTAAGGCAGTGAGAAGTTTCTTTCACAGTGGCAGAATTCTAAAAAACTTCAATCATACTCAAATTTGTTTGATTCCAAAGGTGCCAGATGCCAGTGACATGACTCAGGTACGACCGATTAGTTTGTCTTCAGTTATGTATAAAATTATTTTTAAAGTTATGGTGCACCGATTACAAGGTATTATGAATAAAATTATAAGCCCAAATCAGAGTGCGTTTCTCAAAGGTAGACTCATTTTAGATAATATTCTAATTGCCCACGAATGTATGCACTATTTGAAAAATAAGAGAAGTGGGGCAGAGCATGAGATGACTATTAAACTAGACATGAGCAAGGCTTATGATAGGGTTGAATGGCATTTCTTATGGTATATTATCAATTGATATATGCAATAAAATGTTTTCAATCAAACCAACAGAGGAGGAGGATGAAGTTAATTGGTGTTGGACAAAATCTGGTATATATGAAGTTGGGTCAAGATACAAAATTGTTTATGGATTCTTTCATTCTCCTACTTCATTGAGACCCCAGAACATACAGAACAACAGAGTCTGGAATAGCATTTGGGAATTGAAATTACCTCATAAAATTAAGGTTTTTCTATGTAAAAGTCTTCATGAAAAGCTTTCGGTGTTGCAACAAGTTCACAGCCGGTTCGCATCCACTCCTGCCACTTGTCCAAGATGCATGTTGAAGGCTGAATCAATTTCTCATGTTTTGTTCCAATGCCCCCTGTCTTCAATAATATGGAGCCTAAGCTTAATAACCCCTGACCTATAGATGAGAGAAGAAGAGACATTTTTCAATTGGTGGCAATGAGTCTTATCCTGGACAGCGGCTCAATTCGACAGTAGACAAAAGACCCTCCTTATAGCGGCGCTGTGTTGGAGCACTTGGAAAGCGAGGAATCGGTGTGTTTTTGAGAAGGTAATAAGCCCGGCACCAGAGATAGTGAAAGAAGCCAACAATTTAGTGCGTGAACTCGTGAGCCTTACCTGATAGATGCTACTAATTTTCTTTATTCTTACTTTACTCTTTTCTAAGCTCTTAGTCTTTCAGTTACAGTTGATGATAAATGGAAATACCTAATTCTTTTGTACTTTCTTATGGAAACACTTTTATTTTATATTAATAAAATAACATTTATCTTTGAAAAAAAAAGTACGCATAAACAGGTTATGTGATAAGAAGGATGTGTGATAAGAAGATGTATGTCACTTACTTATCAAGAGAATGAAAATCACTTACTTATCAAGAGAATGAAAATTTTTATGTAACATTTCTATATTGTAATTATGGTTTTTGAAGAGTTTTATATTTTAAGGTTTTGTATTGTGTTGGTTACTTATAAAAAAATTGTTTTATTTCACTGAGGATATAACATGTAGGGTAGAGTAGAAAAAAATTAAAATGAATAAAAATAAATAAAAATTGTAAAAAATTAAGCTGTTTAAAAAAATACCATCTTTTTACAGAAATGTTGATATTTATGTTTAATAAGGTATCTATTAAATTTTTTTTGTTAAAATAAAAGCCGATAGTCATCCTTGATTAATGTGTTAAATTTAAATTATACACATTAAGTATAAACTATAGTTGTTAGATAATAAATGATATATGTTTGAACTTTTTCTATTACTATATTGATGTTTTTTATATTATGTTTATATTTTTTTCTTTTTTATAATCTATACATAGTATTTCAAGTTATATATACAATTTTTACTTGATATTATTTAATGCAATTAAGGTTTTTTTAAATTAATCTTGCTTTTTTGAGATCTAAAAATAACACGCTCTGCTAGTATACTTGAAAAGAAAATGTTGAATACCAACAACTTTTTAGGTTCTATTTTTACTCGCCTTGGAAAAAGTATGATTAGTTAATTTCTTCCTTTTCACTTTATATTAACTACAAAAAGGATAGATTTTCACAGTACAGAGATGGTACTGACCAATAAAAATCTAAGTTATAATCACATGTATTTATAATCTAACTTGATATCCAAATTTTTTTTTTGGGACAGATATGCAAGTCTTAAAATGCAACACAATTTTACTATATGCGAATTTTTTAAATCGTTTTTATTTTTTTAAAAGGCAAGTGTAATTTTATTCAATAGAAGTAAAATTATCGTCCCGAAAAATTATTTGTTCTTTAAATTAGTTTTTAAATAATTTTTTTAGTCATATTAGTTCCTAAAAGATAAAAATAAATCAAATTAATCATTTCGTCAGTTAAATGATGACGTATCACGTTAAGTATTATGTGTTACAAGATGATTAGTTGACGTATCAGGTCAGTGACACGTAACACACCATGTATCACTTGATATATAAAAAAAATTATTCATAATCAAAATAGTCTCTGAAAGTCCAGACGTAAATCATTTTCATACCTAAAATTTTAAAAACTAATCAAATTAGTCTTTATATAAATTCCTTTTATTTTTCTACATAATATTAAATTTGAAATTTGTTTGATACTACTAATTTTAATATTATTTTTTAGACCTTAATAAACAAAATTCTCTTTACATAAAATAATAAAAATAATTAAATTATTATAAAGTTATTTTGCCATTTGTATTTTAAAATTTATATTTTTAAATTATAATTTTTTTATAGTGAAATTTTTTTAAATGAGTTTATCAAATTATTGTTGATTATAATTAAAAAGTTAATATTTTAAATCTCACTAAATAGTACAGTAGTTATTTTAAAATTTAAATCTTTTAGATTTTTTAAAATTATAATTTTTATTATTTTTTAATTTATATGGTAAAACTCAATAATTGAAAAACTGATTTGTGGGATCACTTGATTGTTGAATCTTAATATTTTAATATAGTTTGTTTTAAAATAACTACTATATTTATTTAGTGAGATTTTAAAAATTAAAATATTTAAAATAACTACTATATTTATTTAGTAAAATTCAAAATATTAAACTTTTAGTATATAATTAATAATAGTTTGATAAATTATTTATATAAAAAAATTTCACTACGAAAAAACTAGAATTTGAATAAAAAACCTAAAAATACATATGAGAAAATAACTTCGTAATAATTTAATTATTTTTATTATTATATTTGAAAAATTTAAATCTTTAAAGAATAAAAATAATATTAAAATGAGTAGGATTAAGAAATATTAAAAACTTAATGTTATAAAAAAATTTATATAAGGATTAATTTGATTAATTTTTAAAATTTTAGAGATGAAAATTACTTACATATATACTTTCAAGGACTAATTTAATTATAAATAAATTTATGACATTTTAAATGATACGCGGCATGCCGGGTGTCATTACTAACCAGATTATCAACCAATCATCTTGTGACATGTGATATTAATCTATTATGTCATCATGCCACGTGACACTTAACCTAACACATCATCATCTAACTAACAGAAAGATCAATTTAAATTATATTTTATTTTTCAGTAACTAATATAACTAAAAAAATTATTTGACAACTAATTTAAAAAATGAGTAATTTTTCAAAGATAAATTTAACTATTAACCTAAAATTATATAACATAGGGACAAACAGAAAAAAAGTTGGAAAAAGCCCAAAGCAGTTAATAGAGTAAAGAAACAAAGAAAAACTTGAAAGGGAAAGAAGCACGTTTTAATTAGGAATTCTCACTTGCGTCTGGAGCTCATTGAAGAGCTTGAGAATGTTACTAAATGTTTTAAGAATATTAATTAAACATACGGAAAAAAAATAACAAAGCCAATGTTAATTTATTATTGTTATTATTATTATTATATTATTATTATTATTGTTAAAATTTAATTTTAATATATTCACCATACAAAATTTGAAAACAATTATGTGTTTAAATAATTTTTTAAGTAATAAATTTAAAAATGAATTAATTTTGTTGATGTTGTAATATAAAATTAATTATTTTTATAAATACTTTTTATGCTAACTGTATATAAAGTTAATTATTATTAGGATAAACGATATCCAAAAATTTATATTGCTAACAAAAGAATTTTTAAAGATGCAAACAACAAATAAATTTTTTTAGTAGTTTAAAAATACGATAAAAAAATTAATAAATATTATATTTTTTGTAAGCGACAAAAATAATTTTGTATTTGACAAATAATTTATCTATTTAATATGAATTTTTGTGGTGATATTTGAATAGCTATTTAAAAAGTGTACACAATAAACAGAATAAAATTTGACTTCTAGATTTTTTTTTATTTTTCAAAAAAAAAATCCTTGGTTGTTTACATTAATATACAATATTTTTAAAAAAAATCACTTGATATAAAATTATCAAATTTTAAAAATAAAAAATTCATTTTTTTAGAAATACTTATAAAAAATTATATTAAAATTTTATTTTTATTATTATTATTATTATTATTATTATTATTATTATTATTATTATTATTCAAGTCAATTGATTAAGATAAATAAAAAAAGAATAAATTATCATTTTTATCCACAAAATTTTTAAACACTGATAAATCTTCCTACGAAATAATGAGATTGAAGTTGTACCCATAAAACATAGATTCCGAACGATTAAATTATACAAACCCTAAAAAACTACCAAAAAATTTCAAATTACCCTTCTTAGCCTAACCTAACACATCCTAATCCCTAATTCACTTTATGATCTTATCACCACTAAATTCTTCCTCTCTAACTTTCATCCATATCTATCACAACCGCTAGTACCGCCGTCACCCCAACCACCACCCATGTTGCCTCCTTCTCCTTACCACCACCATCCTCCCAACAAACAACCAGATTCAGAGGTCAAAAGTTAGATAGAACCATAATAACACTATAAAACTATAACCAAATAACAGTCACGGCCACCATCCCCAAAACTACGGTCCTTGCCATTGCCATAACTGCCACTTCCATAACCACCATTTCTACTGTATCCACCTTCACAACGGCCACCAACTTTTAGCAAGGATAGTGCCTCCAGTGGTGAGTTTCGTCGACGGTGACAACAGGTGTAGCGGTGGTGGAACAGTTCCTCCTCCATCGCAATCCTCTTCTTTCTCTCTGGCTAACCCAAGCTCTCCCTCTCTTCGTTCTCTGCACCTCCATCTACAATGCCAACGACAAAGTCCTCCTCCAGCGGCAGTTCTGGCAGCCGCGACTTCGAGAAAAGTTTCGACGATGACAACATATCACTTCCTTCTTCTCCTCGCGTTTTGTTGTTTTGTCTCCCCTCTCTCTGTTTCGACTTTTTCTCTCACTCTTTCTCCTTTGTTTGATGGTGACGGCGATGGTCCTATCAGCACCCCCTTCTTTTTTCTTCTAGTTTTTGATAATTTTAGAAAATTAATTGTGTTGTTTATAGTATTTGCAGTGGAGATAGAGAGGGAATAAGGAATGAGGGAAATTAGGATTAGAAGACAAATAATTTGGAGTTTTTGAATAAATTTTTAGGTTTTGATGTTTTTGTCATACGGAACCCATCAATTTCGTTGTTTTATAAGTAAATTTATCAGCATTTAAAGAATTTTTTGTTTTTGATATTAGAGTGGCAATGGTGTTTTTTTAAAATATGGACTATTGGAGTGTTATTCTCAAATGTAGAATCATTTAATTAGAAAAGTAGAAATTGGACCGTCCAATTTGTAGAGGTACAGAAATCGGACCGTCTGATTTGTGAGAGATACAGAAATTAGACCGTCCAAAATGTGTTAAAATAAATTTAAAAATTTGAGATACAAAAATCAGACCCTCCGATTTGTGTACTTTCCACAATTTTAAAAAATACAAAAAATTACATGTTAGATTATATCATTACTTTTACTACCATATAAAAAAAGAGCCGCATTTAAAACTTTTGTGAGTAAAAATAATAATTTACCAATCAAAATACTACCTTTTTGCCAACTCCTGCCAACTTCTATTGGACTAGACTCCAGAATCCATTTCAAAAAAAAAAAATACATGTCAAATCATCCATGGTAAACTTAATTCATCCCCAATTACCACTAGTCTTTGGAAGTGTATCTGAGTGCCGCTATTGCTGTACAAGACACATGCATAAGAAGATACCTCCTTAACAAGATACATTCGCAAAAGACACCTCTGTTTAAAAGATACATCCACAAAAGACAACTCCATTAGAAGACACATGTATAAAAAGGCACTTTCTAAAGACACATGCATAAAAAGACACCTCTATTAGAAGAACATTCATAACCCACGTCAATGGATGATGTATTTGTTCCTTCTTCTCCAAATATACGTTCCATCGACGAAGCGATCGGTGGATGCAGGATTTTTGTTTGCGGCTTTGGGACGACGTCGAGGGATACACGTTCGATGGTAATCAGGTGATGGAACACGCATGAGTTTTCGTAATAACAGGTTTCATCGTCACGAAACGGCGGTGCACCAATGAACTGGCGATGCAGTAGTTGTTGCGGCTAGAACGACAACACATCGCAACAGCGGCGAATTGGCACCTGGCGAGGAAGATGATCGCAACCTGCACGATAAAAATTTCTGCCGAAGCAAAATGGCCGTGCACCAAGGAGCCGGTGACATGGTGGTTGTGTAGCTGTGACGGGACCGCACTGCAACGGCAACGAAGCGGCGCTGTTGGCGAGAAAAAAGATGCTACGATAATAGGAGGAAGACAAATACTGATCAAAATAATTTTGTGGGCGGTTGGTTACTCAACGCAATCCTTATTATTCAAATTTCTCATTAATATCATTTTTTAACATTCAAATTTATTAAAATAATTTAAAATTATTAATTATTAATTGAGTTGTCAAAAGTTGACGGATTGACTCTTAGGTAGCGTTTGGTGGAAAAACAAAGATTGAAAGACTGAGACTGAGAGACAGAGACTAAGAGACAGAAACTGAAATAAATCATAGTATTCTGTTAAGTGTAAAGTGGGAGATAGAAATTAAAACAAGAATGAAGCTCTAATTTAATTTGTACAAAGAATAAAATTGGAATTAATTTATTGAAATGAGGATATTTTAGGTATAAAATGTTATTAAAGTTTCAGTCTCCGTCTCTAAAAATTTCAGTCTCTTGTGTCCCTACTTTTTAGAGGTACTGAAATACTGAAATTTTGAGGACAGAAACAGAAATTTTAGTATCAATCTCAAAACCAACAAACATGATATTGAGTCTCAATCTTCCAATTTTTGTCCCAATACCTCAAAACAAATGCTACTTTAATACACAATACTTTTTCAATTAATAATGGTTTCAATTTTCTTTATCGGACACAGCTTTCACAAATCACAATCTTCAGTCTTCGAGAGTTGCAGATAGCCGTTAAAGTTTAAACCGCAGTTAGAATCGAATCAGATTTTCCAAAAACTAAAAACAACATAAAAAAAGGGAGGCATTTATCTCCAACACTTTCCCTTTCACACAAGCTCTTCAGAATTTCAATTTCCCCACATTTCTATTTCTTCTCCTTCCATCACCACACTCTTCTCACAACCCAAAAAAACACTCTCTTTTTGTTCATCTATCTAGTTTTAAGACACAAACACATTCTCTTTGGTCTCTCAATAAGCCAATAAGAGGCCATGAAACTTAAAAGAAAAAAGAAAAAGAAAATCAATTCTTATTTTGTTTTCCACTGGTTTGATTTCAGAATTGTGATCCTTTATATTCTTATACATAGATTTGATTTAATAATAATAATAATAATAATAATAATAATAATAATAATAATAATAATAACAACAACAACAACAACGATCTCATTCAATTCATCGAATTGTGGATGTTGTGAAAGTGGGGCTATAGTACTATATTCTCGCTAATTTCGCTGTTTCTTTGTTAGAACCCCTCACTTTCTTGAACGGTTTCTCAAAGTGGGGATTTTTGTTTTTGGGGATGCTACACATCCATGTAATTATGTAACCAAATTGGCACAACACCAAAAAAATTCAATACCATTAAATGAAACGTGAAATACACGCGTCCAATATACACGAAATCGCATAACGCTTCTTCTCCCCCATGTTTCTTCTTCTTCTTCTTCTTCTTTTTCTTCTTCTTCTTCTTCTTCTTCTTTTTACGCTTGTTTACGAACGGAGTGTCTTCTTCTTCTTCGCCTTCTTCTTTGCGTTCCTCCTTCTCCTCTTTCTCCTCCTTTTTCGTGTTCCTTCTTCTTCACGTGTTTTCTCCTTATCGTCATTCTTTTGTTGTTGTTGCTGCTGTATTTTGTTGTCTTTTCCTCCTTCTCTCTCTGGTGAAGAAGCAGTAGAAGGTGAGGAAGAAGAGTTTTGAATAGTGCAGAATGAACCAAACACAGTACTCATAGTGAACCGAACACAATATTCATGGTGAACCAAACATAGTACTCATGGTGAACCGAATAGAATTTTATAGTACTGAGTGAACGAAACATAATCTATTATATAAAATCAAATTCAAATAGCTTTCTGCAGAATGAACCGAACACAGTACTCATAGTGAACCGAACATAGTACTCATGGTGAACCGAAAACAATACAATTGTATAGTACTAAGTAAACGAAACATAATCCATTATATAAAATCAAATTCAAATAACTCTGCCTACAATTTACATATTATCAATTCAATTCAATTCAGTATACCTCCGTCCATTTAATTTAATTCAAATTAGCAATTGCATTCGATTCAATTCAATTCAAAATTGAATAATCCAAACTTTGTCAGTTTGATTCGTTTCAGAAGAGTAATCCAAATTGCTCTTCTGTTTACCAAAAAATTATGAACCCCTAAACACTGAACCCTAAACACTAAAACCAAAACCCTGAACACTGAACCCTGAACCCATAAACCCTAAATCCCTAAAATCCTAAAACCTAAACCTTAAATCCTACATCATAAAACCTAAACCCTAAACTCTAAACCCTGAACCCGAACCCTGAACTCTGAACCCTGAACGCTAAACCCTAAACCCTGAACCCGAACCCTAAACACTGAACTCTGAACCCTAAATGCTAAATCCTAAACCCTAAACCCTAAACCCTGCACCCTACCGTAAACTCTAAACCCCTAAAACCCTGAACCCTGAACCCTAAACCCTAAATCATCAACCATGAACACGGTGAACCGAAATTAATACACGGAGCGAACCAAAAGTTTGAAATACACTGAACCCCCTGTACACTGAACCCTGAACCCATAAACCCTAAACCCTAAAACCCTAAATCCTAAAACCCTATCGTCATTCTTTTGTTGTTGTTGCTGCTGTATTTTTTTGTCTTTTCCTCCTTCTCTCTTTGGTGAAGAAGCAGTAGAAGGTGAGGAAGAAGAGTTTTGAATAGTGCAGAATGAACCGAACACAGTACTCATGGTGAACCAAAATCTTAGTTATGGTGAACCGAACTCTTAATTACGGTGAAACAATTATATAGTGCTTAAGGAAGAAAATAGAACATATTGGTCTAATTTTTGTTAGACTCCTTTCTGCGGACCGAATCGAAAACATGAAAGTAATGAACCACCTCTTTAGTACTTATCGAACCGAAAAGTTATTCACATTTACTCAGAGTTACTCATAATTACTGACACTCACAGTTACTCACAGTTACATATTATCAATTCAATTGAATTCAATTCAGATGTAGATCACCTCAATCCATTCAATTCACTTCAAGTAAAATTAAAAATTTCATTCCATTAAATTCGATTCAGAATTCAATAATCCAAACCTCATCAAATTGATGCGTTTGAGAAAAATCATCAAAATCGCACTCATTCAACTGATTTGAAGTTGATTCATTCATTGTTTCAATTTAAAAGTGCAGATAGAAGAAAAAACGAAGAAGAAGATGAACGACGAAGATAATTGCGTTGAATCAATCCAGATCCATAATGTAGAGAAGAATAACGCGAAAGAGGAGAACAACGAATTTAATTAGGTTGAAGAAGAAGAAGAAAAAGAAGAAGAAGATGATGATGATGATAAAGAAGAACATGAAAGAAGTTTACGTTGTATGAAAAAGTTTACGTTGAAAAACGTTGATAACGCAAAATAAGGATTCGTTATATAGGTTATAAGAGGCGCGTATAAAACAAACGGGGGTGTGGGGCGTGGAGTGAAAGTTACTTGGATACCATCCATGTAATTTTTACATGGATGTAGAGCTTTTCCTTTTTTTTTTCAAGCCACCTCAATCTCGCAATTTATATCTGTATACATAATACGCCGTTTCTTCTCTTTTCGTGTGTGATTTTAGGTTTGGTTTGGTAAAGTTTTTTGAGTGAACTACCAACCCGGCCTCTATCCATTTCCAAGAATGACAACGCGACCTCTCAAAATAAAATTGATCCACTTCGATCCCTGTCTTCTGATTCCGTCACACAATGCGGTCCCTGTGGGTATTTTTCCGTCAATTCTAAACGGAAAATACTGCCGTGTCAGGTTCAGAAATGGATAGAGGTCTAATTGTCTCTAAATTTAAATTGATTAGGGGTTTATTTGTCCTTATATTTCTTTAAACAATTTTTTTAAATTATTTTTTATTCATTATATTAATATTCTTTTTTCAATAAATTATTAAATATATGGTATAATAAGTACAAACTAATTAATAAATTATTCAAATTTAAAAATATTTTATGAAACTAAATAAATAATTCTCAAATATAATTTTTAAATATATAAATAATAAACATTAAAATTCAGTTAATACATTAATAATAATAACCCTATGATATACTATTAGTATTATGATCTAGATAATTTTTCACAATAAAGTGAAAACTAATAAACACATTATTTGATATATAGTAAAATATTTTTGAGTAATAACAAATTTAATTTTTTTATCTCTTGAAACTAAATTAATAATTCTATTTGATATCTTTGTACTAAAATACACTATGAGTAAGCTACTAATACTAAATGAAATAATTAAAATATATTTTAATTAATTTTGAGTAAAATATATGTAAATTTAATTGAATTTTAATATACTTAAAATTTTAATTAATCTATATTATTATTATATTTATAAATCTTTATCAATCTATAACTTTATGACAATATGTATTATTAATAGATTAATAATATTATTGATACTTTGAATTTGTTGAGTTTATAAATGGTCTCCATAATATATATTATATTTTAATTATTTCATTTAGTATTAGTAGCTTACTCAGTGTATTTTAGTATAAAGATATCAAATAGAATTATTAATTTAGTTTAAAGAGATAAAAAAAATTAAATTTGTTATTACTCAAAAATATTTTACTATATATCAAATAATGTGTTCATTAGTTTTCACTTTGTTGTGAAAAATTATCTAAATCATAATACTAATAGTATATCATAGCGTTATTATTATTAATGTATTAACTGAATTTTAATGTTTATTATTTATACATTTAAAAATTATATTTGAGAATTATTTATTTAGTTTCATAATAAATAATATTTTAAATTTGAATAATTTATAATTAGTTTGTATTTATTATACCATATATTTAATAATTTATTAGAAAAAAAATACTAATATAATGAATAAAAAATAATTTAAAAAAATATTGTTTAAAAATTATAAGAACAAATAAACCCCTGACCAATTTAAATTTAGAGACAATTAGACCCTGTCCATTTCTGACACGTCAGCATTTTTCGTTCAGAGTTGACGGAAAAATATTGTTTAAAGTTGGCTTGTGCTTTTTAAATTTATTTTATTTCTTTTTAAAATTTAAAAATCTAATATAATCTTATATGTTAACTAATTTTTAAATCTAATACTTACATTTATGTCTATTATATATTTTAAAATTTAAAAACTATTTTACCAAACACAATTATTATTACTTATGTTTATTCAAAACTATTTTTAATTTAATTTACCAAATATAAATAATACCGCTTTTAAAAAATTATTTTTTAAAAATTAAATTTTATAAATTACTTTTAAAAAAATAAAAACCTTACTAAAATTAGCGTTGAACAAGCGGTTAATTTTTTTGGATATTGGATAAAAATTTGTGTAATCCTTTAATATTGGAAGTTATAATTTTTTACAAAATTCTGGGGGCTATAGAATTCGCAGAGTGCGTATTGTATTATTTTAATATTAAATTACAATACGTTACACAATCTGCGTATTATCTGCGTATTATCAGTACAATACGTATTCTGCGTATTGTGTTTGCCGAGAACAACACCCCTAATAAAACTCTATTTTGTACAACTCTATTTTTTGTAACATTAACGTAAAACTCTTTTCACTCAACCATATTAAAATAAAAAATCCTGAACAAGCAAGTGCTATTATTTTCTTGGGATGGGAAAGTTGGGGCCTTTGATCTCAGTGGCTCTGTTATTGTTTCTGTGGTGCTGCCATGCCGTTGTGGAAGGGCTGGGTGTGAATTGGGGAACGCAAGCAACGCACAAGTTGCCACCGGACACGGTGGTGCAGATGCTGAAGGACAATGGGATTCAGAAGGTGAAGCTGTTCGATGCAGAAGAATCAACAATGAGTGCTCTTGCTGGCACTGGAATCGAGGTCATGGTTGCCATACCTAACATCCAGCTTGCTGATATGAATGACAATGATAAAGCCAAACAGTGGGTTAAGAAGAGTGTTACAAAGTACAACTTCAATGGCGGTGTTAACATCAAGTGAGTTCTTTTGCTCTCTGGTTTCTATTGTTTAATACTATTTGTTTTTTAGTGTGAATTTTAGAACTTATTTGGATGCAGATATGGTTTAGATTTAGCATCATAGTATTAGTTGCCTAGGTTCCTTGTGCTCAATTTATCATTAACATGAGGTGACCTTTGAAGTTTGAACTATGAAGGGGGCAGCAATCCCGTTGTGTATCATAGTAAATTAATAATAATGATAAATAATAATAGTAATAACTATTTAAGAACGAATTTTAATTGGTTGATGAGTTTAGGGACAACGAAAAGTGGGTCAGGAATCTTTCAAAAGTGAAGCCAAAGTTCTCTTTTCTCCACGAGCCTCATATGTAATTACTTGGAAATACCCGCAGATTTGATTCTTTTTTTTTTTGGTAGTGCTGCTGCCTCCTCCAGTGCCTTTTTATGTGGCTGAAGAGAAGGTTATTTGCTAATTGCTAATTTGCTATACACCGAAAAGGAAGGGGAAAAAAAGAAAAAGAATAAAAGGGCATTTGTTATAATAAGAAATGAATCACTTTGCTTGCAGCTTGCAATATTTAAGGGAAGCAAATCGATAGCAGTGGCCCTTACCACGCACTTTCATATGCTTGCAGTTGAAGTTTCCAATAGTATAGGACAATATATTCTGTATATATGTGTATGTATGTTATGTATGTATGTATGGATGTAAAGGTATGTGTTTATGTATGTATTAATGTGTGTGAGGGGAAGTATATCAAGAAAGTGATTAAGACAAAGTACATCAAGACAAGAAGGATTCGAGTTATAACAAATAGGAGGACTATTAGAACTTGTTGGGCCATGTTTGTTGGTTCTACCTTCTCTGGATTTACAGATTTTTACCTTCCATGTCAGTTGATAAAAGAATTGGAGTTGAATATATTTCAAAAGGAGTTAGAAGTTTTATCTGTCCTTGTAGAGAATCAATCAATAAACCACCGTGGTAATATTTTTGGTTTGAGTTTCACGGTGAGTCTATTAAGCACTATGTCTTAATCCTTATTGCTTGGAGATCCTAAATTCTCTCAATAATGGTAACTTCATTTAATTGTGTATTTCCTGTTTTGTGTTAAATGATAATATTGCTGCAATTAAGGAAATTTTTTGGGCCTAATCTTATGTATTGAATCAATCTAGTTTTTTGCAGGTATGTAGCTGTTGGGAACGAGCCATTTTTGAAATCATACAATAATTCATTCTTGAATGTCACATTCCCTGCACTACAAAACATTCAAAATGCACTTAATGAAGCTGGTGTTGGAGATAAGATTAAGGCTACAGTGCCCTTAAATGCTGATGTTTATGAGTCTCCGGCTAACAATCCTGTTCCGTCTTCTGGAACATTCCGGGCTGATATCAATGACCTAATGACCCAGATAGTAGCATTCCTCAGCAAGAACGGTGCACCATTTACAGTGAACATTTACCCTTTCTTGAGTCTCTATGGGCATGACGATTTCCCTTTTGATTATGCCTTCTTTGATGGTGTCACCAACCCCATAAATGATAACGGGACTCCGTACACCAATGTCTTCGATGCGAATTTTGATACCCTTGTTGCCGCTCTCAGCAAAGCAGGGTACGGAGACCTGCCCATAATTGTTGGAGAAGTTGGATGGCCTACTGACGGCGACAAGAACGCCAACACGCGCAATGCTTTGAGGTTCTACAATGGACTCCTGCCAAGGCTTGCAGCCAACAAAGGGACACCCCGCCGCCCTGGATACATCGAAGTCTATCTGTTCGGGCTCCTTGATGAGAATGGAAAGAGCATTCAGCCAGGAAACTTCGAGCGTCACTGGGGGATTTTCGGGTATGATGGGCAGCCTAAGTTCCCGATGGACCTTTCCGGCCAGAATCAGAACAAGATGCTCATTGGTGCAAAAAATGTAAAGTACCTCGAACAAGAATGGTGCATGTTTAATCCTAATGCTAAAGATCTCAGCAAACTCGGGGAAAGTATCACTTATGCCTGCACCGATGGGGATTGCACTGCACTTGGCTATGGATCTTCATGCAACAATTTGGATGCTAATGGGAATGCTTCATATGCATTTAACATGTATTTTCAGATGCAAAATCAGAACCTTCAAGCCTGCAATTTTGGAGGTTTGGCGAAGCTTTCATTGACGAACATTTCAACCGATACCTGCAATTTTCCCATTCAGATAAAGTCTTCATCACCACCCTCTTTGATGGTTCCCTCTCTCTTGGCTTCTTTATTGGTTGCTTTACCGGTGGTTCTGTTTATGTAGTTTTGTTGTACATACATTAGGGTGTGATTCAACATGTGAGGAAAAAAATTGATGGTGAGAGAGATATCATACATAACATAACCAAATGATTTGATATTTTTCACATGATAACCAAAAGAATTCTGTAGATTGAGTTATAATATAGGAAACATTTCAGGTGCACCGGGAGTACCGGTGCACCAGTTGTTTTAACCGTTGATCTGAATTATAAAAAATATATATAATATATATTAATTGAAATCAACGGTTAAAACAATTGGTGCACCGATACTTCCCGGTGCACTTGAAATGTTTCCTATAATATAAAGCTTTGATTGTATACTTGTTCCTTGTATGAACAATGGTCATGCTCATTGATATACATCATTTATTTTTTGGGTGACCAATCACTTCATATTCCGATCAATATGAGAATGTAACAGCATACTGTCAGAGTACATCTGGTATAGCGTCAGCAGGCATCTGTCTCAGGCGAGACTTCAACTACGTTATCTTAATGATGAAAGACGTCATCTTAATGATGAAAGACTCAGCCTGCCACACACCCTCCTGTGGCTCCCATTGCGGTAGCAATTCTCGAAGTGCCTCCTCAACCATCTCCCACGTGTCACGACCGTAATAAGTTTGAAAATCACAGTTGTAACCTTCTACTGGTTCCCCATGCATCCATAAGCCAAGATGATAAGAAACATCCTGAAAAGGTGATGGTAGACTCAACCCATGGCATGTGAAACGTATGTCTCTAGACGTCATCCCTCGACAAAGGCCGATAGGAGTGAGGTGTCGAAGTAAAAGTCTTTAACTCGAGTTACGTGGGTGAAACCAGCCTCATCAAAAATAGGATTTGCCGACTCTATATTATTTTGACATTCTTCTCAATTTAAACCACGACTAATAATAATACCTTTTATGTAAAGCATCCCTAAATCTCTATCAACCATAAATTACCATTCATCTCAATCAAAATAAACTACAACAATTAGCCTAAATACAAAGATTTTTACATTAAATTTTAACCAATAACACCTATTATGTAAAACATCTCTAAAAATCTACCAAATAGATATTTATCTCATTTTATACTAATCTACAATATATAGCCTAAATCTAACAATTTCTACTTTAAATTTAAAAATATCCTTAATTTATATATTTATAAACATCTATTCCGTAATATATTAAAGTTAAAAACTAATAATTATTACCTAACCAACAAACAATTATAATTTAAACAAAAAAATTTACGTTATAACTTAGGGGAGTGGATTCTCTCCAGTGAAAAAAAAACTGGATGGTGTCAATTGTGATCTCTCACCCTTCATTACTCTCTCTCATATTTAATTTTGGCCCCACTTATAAAGTTAATGGTAAGAGATCACACTGCATTTTCCCACTTAGTCATAATTGTAGCCCGCGATATGCCTATCTTTATTTAAACAATTGATGTCGTTACTCCGAGTCATCACGCCAACACCTTCTTTATTCTCTTCTCTTTCTTTTTCTCTTTCTTTCCTTCTTTCTCTATAATCTCTTTCTATTCAACTTAGCAAAAAAAAATTGGCAAATAAATCGGGAAAACGCATAGGGCTGCCTGCGTTGTCGTATAATGGTCTTAGCGATTTTGCATGTAGCACCTGCGCTTTTATGCGATATCTGTTTCACTGCTATTGTGTTGGCAACGAATGCACCATAGATCTTTCCTCTATTGCACAGTTGTTGACCGCAAAATAGCTCTGGATTGCGAAATAAAGAAACAATGCCTAAAACGGTAAAAAAATTGAATTTTAAACAAAAGAATAAATATATTTTTTTATTTATTAAAAAAAAGTTAATAGTCAAATTCATTCTCAGAAAGATTATTCATTCTTTAAATTAGTTCTCAAATGATTTTTTTAGTCATTTTAGTTCTTGAAAGATAAAACATAAGTCAAATTCGTCATTCGTTAGTTAGATGATGACGTGTCATGTTAAGTACCACGTGGCATGATGACATAGTAGGTAAATGCCATGTGTCACTTGACATGTAAAAAAAGTTATTTATAATCAAAATAGTCCCTGGAACTCTAGACGTAAGTCATTTTTATCCCTAAAATTTTAAAAATTAATCAAATTAGTCCTTATATAAATTTCTTTTATTTTTTCTTCATAATATTAAATTTAAAATATTTTTTGATAGTACTAATTTTAATATTATTTTTAGACCTTAATAAACAAAATTCTCTTTATATAAAATAATAAAAATAATTAAATTATTATAAAATTATTTTGTCATTTGTATTTTAAAACTTCACATTTTCAAATTGTAATTTTTTTATAGTAAAATTTTTTTTATTTAAACGAATTTATTAAATTATTGTTGATTATATATTTAAAAATTTAATATTTTAAATCTCACTAAATAATATAGTAGTCATTTTAAAATTTAAATCTTTTAAATTTTTTAAAATTATAATTTTTATTATTGTTTAATTTATATGGTAGAACTCAATATTTGAAAAACTGATTTGTGGGATCACTTGTTGAATCTTAATATTTTAATATAGTTTTTTTTAAATAACTACTATATTTATTTAGTGAGATCTAAAAGATTAAAATATTTAAAACAACTTCTATATTTATTTAGTAAAATCCAAAATATTTGGTAAAATAACTACTATATTTAACTAGTTTTGATATTTTGGATTTCTCTAAATAAATATAGTATTTATTTTAAATATTTTAATCTTTTAGATCTCACTAAATAAATATAATAGTTATTTAAAAAAATCTATATTAGAATATAAAGATTCAACAAGTGATTCTATCAATTGGTTTTTTAATTATTGACTTCTACCATATAAAAATTAAACAATAATAGAAATTATAATTTTAAAAAATTTAAAAGATTTAAATTTTAAAATAACTACTATATTATTTAGTGAGATTTAAAATATTAAATTTTTAAATATATAATCAAGAATAATTTGATAAACTTGTTTATATAAAAAATTTCATTATAAAAAATTATAATTTTAAAAATATAAAATTTTAAAATACAAATGACAAAATAATTTTATAATAATTTAATTATTTTTATTATTTATGTAAAGAGAATTTTATTTATTAAGGTCTAAAAAATAATATTAAAATTAGTACTATAAAAAAATATTTTAAATTTAATATTATGAAGAAAACAAATTTACATAAGGACTAATTTCATTAATTTTTAAAATTTTAGGGATGAAAATGATTTACGTCTGGACTTTCAAGAACTATTTTGATTATAAATAATTTTTTTACATGTCAAGTGACACGTTAACGAATCATCTGGTGACACGTAGCAATAACATACCACGTCATCATGTCACATAGCACTTAACATGACACGTCATCACCTAACTAATGAAAGGACCAATTTGACTTACGTTTTATCTTTCAAGGACTAATATGGCTAAAAAAATTATTTGAAGACTAATTTAAAAAATGAGTAATCTTTTAGGGATAAATTTAACTATTAACCAAAAAAACAAAAAACAAGCAAAAGATGAATTTTCACTCTCCACTTTTCTATTAAAAATGCAAAATTCGTATTATATGTTATTTTTTAAAATTTATATAGCTATAATTTATTTGCAATACTAGGTATATATCCAACTATCAAATTATTATTAATGTAAAATACATGTTAAAATACAAATATTTATTAAACATAAATTAAAATACACATGTATTTATATACAAATATATAATAACTAATTTGGTAGATAATTTTTAGTGTGTATATAATAATATTTCTTTATGCTAGCCAGGTGTATAACTAAAATCAGTCATCGGCGTAAAACGAAATAAAAAATATTATGTGCATAGCGAGTGAGGAAGAAGCAATGAAAAAGGGCGAGGTGGTGACTAAACGGGAAAAAGTACTGGCAGCGTCGGTAACCACAGCCCCTACTCCAATGGTGGTATGTTTGGGCGACGAAGGAGTGGCTTATTGTGATAAGGGAGTGTTTTGGAAGGAGGTTGAGGGTGAAGTCACGTTAGGGTTATGTTTTGGAATCTTGGCTTAACCATATTCATTTTGATCCAATCTCTAATGCAACCCATAATTTTTAAATAATGTGCATGTCTTACAAGATTTTGGTATAAAAACTTACTTTAAGTGGACTCATGGAATTTAGTTTACACAATGGGATTTAGGTGGTAATTTTTATTTCAATTTTACTAGGTAACCAACTAAGATATCAGCATTTTTAAATTTCAAAAAATGCGCGTCGTCGCGTTCTATCCCCCTGAAGAAACATCCCAAAACTTAGGAAAGAAAGTAAGAAATATTCAGTAATTCACATAAGAAAAATCATCCATTTATTCAAAAAGAAACATCAATTTATTCGAAAAGAAATATTTAAAAAATTAGTTAAAGAAAAAAAAATAGAAACACACTGCAAAAGGGAATTGCAGTGGACGGCGGCGCTGCAATCGCGAGGGAGAAGGAGCTGTGGTGATCGACGACAGTGGGAATCATGAGAGGGAGAGAAATGAGTGGTCCTAGGCGCTGCAAATAGCAAAGGAGAGCGCTACGGTGGTCCTGAGCACGACAAATCGCGAGGGGAGAGAGTGTTGCAGCAATCGGCGGCACTACGAAGCGCAAAAGAGGGCACTACGATGGTCCTGGGCGTGGCAAATCGCGAGGGAGGGTGTTGCGATGGTTGTCGACGCTATGAATCGCGATGGAGGACATTGTGGTGGGAGAGGAAGACAACAAGATGAGTGGCGTGAGTAGGAGTGGGAGAGAAAGAAGGGGGTATGCGGTTGTTTTTTTCAATTTTCGGGTTAGGTTTAAGGGGTTTTTTTTTTTGTGTTATTGGGTCTTTTTGTTATGGCCCACATTGTAGTTGGCTGGTACCTTAAATTTTTTTTCTTTTTATTTTGGATAGTAGACTGAAAATAAGATAGAACATATTATTTTAGAATTACTTGATATTTTTATTAATTGTAATTAGAATTCATATTTCTCTACAACGTTGAGGACAAGGTTGTCATTAAGAAAAATACAATGTAATCAATAAAAATAGGTCAAGGTCCAATTAGAATAGTTTTACAAATAATTGAGAGTTAAGCCTCACTTTAGTTCTTGAGATTCGTAAGTTACACTGATTTAGTCACCGATATCTCAATTACTTTAATTTAGTCTCCCATATTCGAAAAAGTGCACCACATTGGTCCCTCGTTCATTTTCCGTCACCGGAGCAGTAATACAGTGAGTGACATGGCTTACTCCTCTCCTTCGCCACCGCCGCCACCTCCTCTTCCTCTCCGCAAACTTCTACCACTTTTTTCGCTCCCACTTCATCTTTTACACCCACTCCTCTCAAACTCAAACCTTCACAGCACCATCACCATCCATAACCACAACAACAGCACCAGCAACAACAACACATTCAAATCATAGCAGCTTTTCTCTTCCTTCTTCCGTCGCCTTTCCTTCCTCATCTCCCACCCATGGCCCGAGAGGTCTCGCTTCCTCTGCCACCTTATCTCTGCTATGTACCTCCATAGCCTGCCCCGTAATCTCAAAAACTTTGTGCTGCCCTGAGTTGATGCTCCAATTCAATGTTGAGGTTGTCAGCTGCTTTGTCTTTGCCATCGATAGACCTTGCGGTTCGTGTTTTCTTCCATTCCCAATCCAATTATTTTGTTTCGATCGTGTTGAATTGAATTGAACGATTATATGCTTAACAACTTATTCAGCAGCATCAAAAACAGATGCACATGCATGAAGACAATCCAAATCAGGATCTAGAAAGAGGAAAAATGAGTTTTCTGGTTTAGGTTATAAAGGGGAAAAAGAATTGAATTGGTGTAATTACATTAGCTGTTAGCAAGGAGTAAGCCACGTCACTCACGGTGTTACTATTTCGGTGATGAAAAATGGACATTGGACTAACGTGGTGCATATTTTTTAACTGGGGGACTAAATTAGAGCAATTGAGATTTTGGAGACTAAATCGGTGCAACTTGCGAATCTTAGGGACCAAAGTGAGGTTTAACTCAATAATTGATTTACGAATAAATGACCATTTGTATCCATAAAAGATGAAAACACTGACATATGTACCCATACTAAATCGAAACTAAACTTGTATCCACGCAAGATGCTCTCCGTGTGACAAAAGTACCCTATGTGGATACAAGTTTAGTTTCGATTTAGTGTGGGTACATATGTCAGCGTTTTCATCTTTTATGGGTACAAATAGTCATTTATTTATTGATTTACTATAAATAGATATAGTAAGAATGTAATGGGCAACAAATAATTTTAGTTATTGATTCTTTTTTTTTTTTACTTTAATTGGGATTTTCTCTACTCTCTTCTTTCTATTGGTCCTCAGTCGAAATTTTTTTTTTATTATTATCTCTGTATCTCTTAAATTTTTTTTACAGTAAATTTTTTATTTTTTAAATTAATTTACTGAGAGCTCAAATCCTATTAGCAGACATCAAAAATCAAAATAATTTTGTAACTAAATACTCGTCACATCTGTTTCGCTTGATTTTCGTAAATTTTGATGCAAGTGTCGATTTAAACTTGTATCAAGATCTCAATTCAAGGAACAAATACAATTCCTCTAAAAGAAAAAACTCGTCCCAGGATTTATTGAAGGTATCGAAATTACTTGTGAAGTATATGAAGTACTTGATATAAAGTAGAACAAATTGGTGAATACTTATAGAAATGAAATACAAATATAAAAGAGGAGTTAAATACATAAGAAAGAAAACTAAAGATAAAAGAAAATAAAAAGAATTAAAAAAAATCAGATAGTAAAATAAACTGACCAAAGAAAAAAAATTTATGACAAAAAACATAAACAAGCCAAGCTGTGTAATATTTTACACAAATCAGCCAAAGCAAAATCTGGTTCATCAATCAACCAAACCACGTTTACATGTAGTTCGAAGCAGGTAAGTTTGAACTCAATTAACATATAATTTGAATCATGTAGATTCGAATTATACACTGACACACAAACCAACATAATTCGAATTCACCTTATTCGAATTACACACTAACAGTAATTTGAATCAAGTTGATTCGAACTACTCCCAATGACGCAATTTCATGTAATTCGAAATGGGTTAATTCGAATTACACAAAGAATAGTTCAAATTAGGCTAGTTCGAATTATAAAGGACCAGAGGTGTATATATATGGTGTGAACGTGAGTTGATCTCATTAAAGAGGGAAAATGGCTAGTGAGGAAGAGTTTTGTAGTGTTGGTTCACCACAGAGGATCGATTAAGAGGAAAACACGTTCCGGTGTGAAGTTCACTGATAAGGATCCTCTAAGTATTTTCATGAGGCCTACGACGAGGTATGATGACCTTGTTAACTCTGTACTGCTGAAACTTGGTCTGGAAGGTGTGAAACGGGTTAAGAAGTTTTTCTATCACATTCCAATCATGGTGCTCCAAGAAACCGTGAAGTATGATTGTTTCACGATCGGGAGTGATGAGGACTTGCAGGTCATGTTTCATTGTCGCCGGCAGTTTTCCGAAGTGAGGACACCAGAGCTGTTGGCAAAGTTGGTTGATGTGGTACCCAGCTCGGGGGGTTCGAACAGGAATACCCCCACTTTAGGCACGGTAGTCAGTTCTAGCTCCAGACCTGCCGGTGCATCTTCATCCGTCCCTGTGTACGAGCCACCCGTCCAGCCTGTCGCCTCCCTTTTGTTCGCTGTTGATCTCAACGGCAGTGTAGGCGGCGAGGTTGGAATAGGGGATTTTGTGCCGACCTCTTTACAGTGTGCCGAACTGCGGTAAGACCCTATCTATCTGATGCCACTCTATCACGGCAAAATATATCAGTGACGTCACAGACCGCCATAACGTCGTATGACGAGGCTCCAATACCTCCGGATGCACAACCTGAAGGACGTCGGGGGAGCTATAGGGCATCCAGATAAACTGCAAAAAGATTTCAACATTATCAGGCCAAATCATGATCCGAAGTCCTAAAGCTTAGTTAACTAAACATTGGCGGTTATTATACTCACATCCCTGACCTGTAACATGTCTATCCGCAGCCTCCACATCTGCACTCTAGGTCCCTTCTCACTACCGGAAGGGTTGTGACCTGACCACCTGCATCTCACATCAGTGTTATAGCGTGTTAAAAGTGTGACAAAATAGTACAAGATTATAAGCTAACATGGAATTAAATAATTTAACTTGAAATAGAAAACTCTGAGAATGGTACCTCGAGGCCAACGGCCAGCTGAACGTATCATACCCAACAGGCCTAAACCCAGGAAAGCGCCAAAAGATCTAAGACTGAAGTAACTGTAACGGGCCAGCTAACTTCACCACATGTCTGTTGGCCACTCGGCACATGCACCGGTACAACCATGCTAGTGCTGCCGACCCCCAGCTGTAGCCACCCATCTCCTCAAGCCTAGCCACGTACGGTAGCCATCTGATGTGAATACGGTTGCCGGACTTGTCGACAAACAGCTGAGTGCCCAACAACATCATGATATAGGCACGAGCAAAGCGCCGCACAGTCTCCTCATCGGCTCCCACGGGGCACTCTCCAAAAGTCTCCTGGAACCAGGTGCAGTTTACTGCGAACTTCTGAACTTGGTTCGCAGGAGGAATCTCTCCAAGCAACTCCTGGAACCACACCCAAGCTGGACGGCCACCCTGGATGTATATCTGGAAATCTATCAGGCATCCACTAACATAACGTCCGTCCACTGGCAACCCCAACTGATACGCTACGTCCTGAAGTGTGATCGTGCACTCTCCGAACGACATGTGGAAGGTGTGCGTTTCCGGATGCCACCGCTCGACGAAGGCACTGACAAGGGGCTCATCTAATCGGAACCATCTATCATTCAGTCTCGCAAGATGGTATAATCCGGCCATCTGCAAGTACGGAACGTACCTCTCATCGAGTCGCATGCCCTGCTGCCGCCGCATGCTCGAGATGCATCGCTGGGGCTGCGCATTACATGAACCGCATAATTAGAACCACTTAGAAAACCACTAACAAAAAACAACTAACATCATAAACCACTTATGGAAACCACTAACATAAACCACATACAAAACCAATATAATAAACCACTAGCAAAACCGCATGCATAAACCGCTAACATAAACCACTAACATAAACCACATGCAATTCCACTTACGAAAACCACATGCAAAACCACTAACATAAACCGCATGCAAAACAACTAAATAAACCACCTCCAACACCAACCACATAAACCGCTAATATAAACCATCAACAAAACCGCATACAAAACCACTAAAATCAACCGCATGTAATACCACTAACAAAAACCACTAACATAAACCGCTAACAAAACCGCATGCAAAACCTCTAAAATAAACCACTTGCAATACCACTAGCATAAACCAGTAACATAAACCGCCAACAAAACCGCATGCAAAACCACTAATTCAGATAAACCACTGGCACAAATTTTTCCATCTACTAACCTCGTCGTTGATGACCCCGGCTATATGAGCAACTCCATCCACATGATATAGCCTTTCCGGATCGTCCCCCATCGGCTGAATATTCTGATCGAGTATTTGTCGGAGCAAATCTGGGTCGTTTTCTCTGGGATTTGGTGGGGTATGAGAATGGAAAAGTGATTCGAATGAGGTGGGTTCGAACTCCTTATATAGCCGAATCCAGTGTAATTCGAATCAACCCCATTCGAATTACTATTAGAGGCAAATTGTGTGTAATTAGAATCAACTAGATTCGAACTACTTGAGGAGTAGTGCACAAGTGTAATTCGAAGCAACCTAGTTCGAATTATGCTTTTTTATAATTCGAATCGAGTAGATTCGAATTAGTGTGTGCGTGTGTTTGAGCATAATTCGAAGTGACTTGATTCGAATTATGTACAAATGTAGTTCGAATTTACCTGTTTCGAATTACATAGAAATCTTGTTTGGTTGATTCATGAAGCTATTTTCAGATTGGCTGATTTGTGTAATACTTTGCTCCCTTTGGCTTAATTGGATTTTTTGCCCAAAAATTTATATTGACTTCACATACTCACATGCACGTGTATTTTATGATTTTTTTTACGTTAGTATGACTGAGAATTTATAGAATTATAGTGTAATTTTAAAGTATTTAAATAGAAGTTTCTAATTCTTCTATTCATAGGTAAAGACATTAAATTTTCGAATGCTTTCTCTTACCCAAGAATCTAGTTTCTCTTTTTTTTAGAATCCCATAATTCAAGATCTTGTCTTAATTATGAAGGATCTTTTTCTTCAAGCTGAAAATCCCAGGTCTTCTCCCTTATCTTGGTCAATGGTCATCAAATTTTTACCTCCACATTCTTTATTTACCATGTGTCATCGAATTATCCCACGCATTATTAACAAAATTCGACCGAGACGGTCTCGACTCATATCATGTATGATGTATTCGACATTTTGCTTCATTAGGGTCGAATTGCACAATTTGTGGAAATTTTGTACTAACATCTATATAGCTGTGGATATTCTTGAAAACTCAAAAGGAAAAAAATACGGTGCAATGGAAGTGTTGAAAAGAAGTTGTCGTGGTACTCATTGTAGACTACTACTGGTTCAATGTTCATTTTGGCAGCATATATAAGGCACGCTGACAACCATCGTTTTCCCTTTAGCTTTCCTACCTCGACCACTCCAAAGCACGAGAAAGAAAACAAGAATAAATTCTTGGACGGCCTCTCTTTCCATAACGCTGCACAACAAAATTCACAAATCACAGCCTCGTTTTATCCAATGCAATGCTCATTATAATACAACTTCGTAAACCAATGCTCCCTCACACCTTAAATTTCATATTCTTCATCCTATCTTCCTTGCTTCTTTCACCGCTTTTTCCTCTCAACTTATATTATTTCCTTATTACAGATATATACGTGTTCCATTTTCCAATCAACTCTCTTACTACATTTTCTTTCTCTTCTATATATGTTCTCTGCAATTCTAACTTAACTATTTCATTTTTAATATAGTACTTGTACGTATTTGGAAAATCATGGTGGGTGAGATTGATACTAAACCAATTGAACCGGTCCAGAATGCGATATCCTTGTTTGGAGATAATAAAGCTGATCCGAATAAATCTCAATCTGCAAGGATTCATAAGGTAAGCATCGCACTCTCTCCCACAACAACTAACCTCGTTAATTTATATAAAAACTATGTTTGAAAAATAATATAAAAAATCAGTTCAAATAATTCAACATTATTTTATTTTGTATTTCTTAATTAATGCTTATCTTATTTTATATTTTCTTTGTTATTCCTAGAATAATTGAATAATATAATCTTAGTTATAGGCATGTTGCCATATATATCATGGTTCATTTTCGTTTCCTCGGTTCCTGTATATCACACACTTATCATTATGAGTTATGACTTATGACCTTCCTTTATTCGTATCTCTGATGCATATTTGATCCTCTAGTGATCAAAATTTTGAATATTGTATTTTAGAAAAAAAAATAAAAGTTTTATAAGAATTATGTTATTTGTATTTACTTTTAGAGTATATACTCCCTAAAAAATTTTATATTGATTTTTTTTGTTTTTTTTAAAAAAATATTACGTTAAAATTCTTGAACTTTATAAAAATAAGATATATAAATTTTTTTTATCACACTTTTAAAAATTTATTTGTCCAAAAAAATAACAAATCTAATTAAAATAGAGACATATATATTTTTTAAATTCAATAAAATAAAATTTTAAATTACACAGATTTAACATTTAAAATTTTCTTACATTATCGTCCTCTTCCATATTTATTAAATGATGTATATTATGTTTTTAAAACATAACCAGCTACAAGTGGAGTGGCAACTATTTATGGAAGAAGACAAAGTGACCATAAAACCCCGTAGACTTTACTTAGATTTAGCATAATATTTTTTGAGAGGGACAATTAGATCTTCGAAAATTTTGACATTAAATTAATTAATTTTAAAAAAAGTATTAATTAAGATTTTTATAATAATAAATAATGGATATGTATGTTTTTTTGTTAATGGATAGTGTAATACAAAATGGTGTTATTTATCAGTTCGTGTATTTCGTTATCTATAGTAGTACATGTTTCGTTACTGCTATATGAGCATAAAAATGATATAATTTTATACAATGAAACATTCATTATTTTTCGTATAATATTTATTAACTACTTTCTATTTATTACAAATTCTACCAAAATATATATTGTTTCACTCAAAAAATTATTATCTACAAAATAATATTTTATACATAGACACATCACAATAGTTAATAGGATATATAAATATTATTGTTAAGTTTAATTAATAGAAAGATATAACATAACTATTCCAAAGAGCTATAACTCAAATGGTAGTCTCCTCGTACTCACTTAAAAACTCCGGATAACATGACCATTATTAGTTCAAAGTCAAAATTTTAATAACTTGTGAAAAAGAGATTGAAGACTTGAGAAAAGAATTGGCCAACTTGAAGGTTCAATTGGAAGCAAAACATGCTGCACACATGCAAGCGCTTCTCAAGCTTGAACACAATCAAAAGAAGATTCATGAACTTTCCACACTCTTGAAGAAATGCGATCTCGAAAGAAAAAAGAACATGAATGATGATCCTACTACCAAACATGAGACTGAGACTGAATCATCCAAGATGAAGGAGATGGCAGAGCTCAGCTCGTTGGAAGCCGCGAAACTTCGCGACCAGCTTTCGCATGTTTTATCGGAGTTGAAGGCCACACAGAGAGAGCTTCTTAACAAAGAAACAGAACTTGTTGCCGCTAGAGACTTTAAATTGAAAGCGATTGCGGATGCGGAAGAGATGAGAAACGCATTGGAGATCGAGAAGGAACAGAAAGAAGAGATAATGAAACAAGTGAAGGAACTTAGCGAAGTGATTCATAGTTCGAAACTTGATGATGCAATTGAAGCAGAGAGAGAGAATTTTGCTGCAGTGTTGTCTGAGAAGGACGAAAGAATTGCGTTAGCAGAACAAGAATTGGAAGATATGAGAAATCAAATAGAACAAAACGAGAGAAAGATCATGGATCAATCGACACAAATCGGAATAATGGAGATATATATGAATCAGTTAAAAGAAGAGGCTATTAGTGCAAAGGAAGAAATAAACGGTTTGAATAACGCAATAGAATCGGTAACCGGCGAATTACAGAAGGCGAAAATTGAACTGAACATGTATAAGGAGAGAGACATCGAATCGCAGGTGGAGATCGCATTACTGAAATCGCAGTTTCAGGAGCACAGATTGGCTTACATTCACCAAGAACATGAAAATCAAGATTGGCAGGGCGAATTGAATATGATAACAAGGATCGGATCTGGATCTGAAGAAGTGAGAATGAACATGGAGAACAAGAATGGTGAAATCGCAGTGGTGGCTGCGGGTGCAGAATTGCCGTGTGAGTTAGCATCAATGAAGAAAGAGCTGAGAATGGCGGCGGCGAAGATGGCGGAGCTGAGGGGGCGAGCAGAACAGGCTCTAAGCAGGGCAGAAGTTGCTGAGAAGGCGAAAGCAGCATTGGAAGATAAAATAGCGAGGCATAGGGAACACAGGCAGAGAAGAAAAGCTGCTTTAACCGCACTCAAAGAAGAATCAAACCCTAAACAGTTTAGTCCTTCTTCACCTGATTCAACACTTACCCTGCAACAGCCATTGGGTAAGGTTCTCAATTTGAAGGTGTAAAAGGTCACTTCACTCCTATTTTGAATGTAGTTATTGTTTTGCTGTTACTCACTTATTACTTGTTTTTGGTCATTTTCAATTTCATCTGTTTTGTATCTTATTAATTTATTATTATAAATAATTCCTCCTATTTTGATGAAATAATACGGTTGAACATGTGAATATGAAACGTGAAAAAATTTTAGCGTTTGCTAAAGTTTATTTATTTATTTTGAATTAAAAAAATGAATTAAATTTAACCGAACATTACAACTACTCAAAAATACTATTTTAATAGTAAAATTTGCTAATTATTTTTTATATAATGAATGAAGATGTGTAATACACTGATATGAGTTTAAATTAATGTATTCCACAAGCATGATGCATAACACAAACTGTGAGAACCATTTGTATAACAAAAGAAATCATAATTTACAATTTTATAAAATATAATTTTTTAAACTAAAAAATTGAAATCATGACTCAATTATCTTTTGTCCTATTTTTTTTGTGACTGAAATAAACTAAATAAAAAAAATAAAACAAACAAAATAAGGAACTGTTTAAATAGAGGGACAGTCCCGTTTAAGACTACTCTTAAACTCCTCCCAAGGTGAAAGAAGCTCCACATGTGAAAGTTGTCATCGCCATCTTTACCATAGTATCTGCCACCGTATTTGCATCTCTCATAATCAAACTAAAGTCAACACACGCCAATTCCAATGCATGATATCTCTTATTTTGAGTACCAATGAATCAATAAACCCAAAACCATCTTGAGTAACAAGATTAAATGCTTCCACACAATCCGTCTCACAAATAACATCTCGTTGACCCACATCCCAAGCTAAGAGATATCCTCTCCAAATGGCAAACAATTCTCCTTGAAGAATACTATTACTATCAATCATTTCCAAACACCCCCTTTGCCAACTCTCATTACAATCTCTAATAACACAAGCAAAACCAACACTATCACCCGAACCAAAATAACTAACATCACAATTAATCTTAAAAGTACCAATGGATGGGGGATTCCAAAAACCATTTAGAGTAGAGGGAAGAGACGTTGTAATTCAAAAATATTCCTAAGCTCCTTTTCTGAAGTTAATGCCAGACAAATCACTTTTTTCGGAGGCCAAGTTTCATGAGGATTAAAGATGTCATTATTCCTTGCTCTCCATATCCACCAAAGTCCCGAAAAAAACTTGAACGGATGCTCTCTGCTATGATACAAGAACCAGTTCTTCAAATCCAAAGGATGACAAGAAATATCCAACCTATGCCAAACAAGCTGAGCTTTTGGACAATCCCGAATACAATGTAAAACCAATTTCTGGCTAGAAAGACATCTTGGACACCTATCCGATGACGACATCCCTCTTCTAAAGCGAAAACTTGCAGTAGGAAGAGCCTCCTTAAGACACAACCAAGCCAAAAACTTATGCTTTTCCAGAACAAGCTGACGCCAAAGCCAAAGCCAATTCTCCTGCTCCTCCCAACCAAATAGCTACTTACACAACCACAAGTAACCATTGCGTGAGTCATAGACTTTGGCAGCAGACCCACACCAATACCAACCCACTTCCAGACCTGCTTGTTCATCTGGATTGTAAGAGAGAATATTACCTTTCAGATTTTGAGATAAAGGAGAATAAAGAGTATCCAAATGCCACCTACCAACCGAGCAAATATCCTGTATCCAGAGACTTGAATCAGAAATGTGAACATAATCCATCTCATTAGATAACCGTCCTTCTCTCCTCCAGCTAGAAAACCAAAAATTCTGGTTCAAATCTCCAATACACCAAGCAAACCCATCCTTTAACACTTCCCAAGCCTTGCAAAGACACCTCCAAATGGGAGAGTCCTTGTTCTTAGGATAACTAAAACAGTCATATATAGATGATCGGTATTTGGCATCCAACAATTGGACCCATAGCTTGTTTGGCTGCTGGAAAAAAGTCCAAACTAGCTTCCCAAAAAGAGCAATATTTACACAATAAGGATCTGTAATCCCCAAACCTCCATATTTTTTTGGAGTAACCATTACCTTCCAACTAACAAGATTCAATCCTCTTCCATCAACTTGTCCTTTCCAAAGAAAATTCCTCATCATAGACTCCAATTTACTAATGATTCCTTTAGGAAAAATAGAGACCTGCATCTGGTACGTGGGAATAGCGGCTACAACAGAATTAACCAAGCAGAGTCTACTAGCCCGATTGAGTAAATTCCCTTTCCAGCTTGCTAGCCTACTCCGAATCTTATCCAGGACACCATTGAAAGCTGAACGAGTCACCCTAGAATGGCTAAGGGTAACTCCAAGATACCTGCCCAAGTCCTGGACAAATCTGATAGAGGATACCCCAGTGAAAACCTCTTTCCTTGTTGCAGAGACATTCTTGGAGCAAAGCGCTTTAGACTTCTCCACATTAATCTTCATCCCAAATGCTTTGCAAAAAGTCTCTAAAACCAACATCACATTTTGCACTTGTCTCTTTGTAGCTTTACAGAATAGAAGCAAGTCATCCGCAAACATTAAGTGGGATATTCTTGGTCCCCCTCTAGAAATAGCAGCCGCCTCCCACAAGCCCAAATCAACCTGATGACTAATAAAGCATGCCAATCGCTCCATATACAACACAAAAAGATAGGGTGACATAGGGTCTCCTTGTCTAAGACCTCGACTAGGAGTAAAGCCATTCAGACGATTCCCATTCCAAAGAATAGATAAGGAAGAAGCAGTGACACAATTCATAATCAAATTAATTGTAGGAATAGAAAAACCAAAGCTCTTAAAGGTCAACTCTGTCATAAGCTTTCTCCAGATCAATCTTAAAGGCCAGTGTGCCTTTCTTTGATTTAGTCTTCTTCATAAAGTGGAGAACTTCTTGAGCAATAATGATGTTATCAGGAGTTCTTCGTCCCGAAATAAATCCTCCTTGAAGCGAGCCAACAATCTCCGCAAGATGAGGACGAAGTCTATTAACAAGGACCTTCGTGATGATCTTGTAAACTAAATTACAGAGACTAATCGGCCTGAAATCTTTCATAGATACCGGTGATTCAACCTTTGGAATAAGAACCAGTAAAGTCTCCAACATTCTTGGATCAAGAGTAACACCGGAGAATGCCTGCTTAACCATCTTCCAAACATCAAGACCAATGATCTCCCAATATTCTTTGAAGAAGAAAGCTTGAAACCCATCAGGACCCGAAGCTTTAAAAGAGTTCATGTGAGAAACAGCTGTTCTGACTTCCTCCATAGTAACTGGTGCCGTAAGATTATTGCAAGCTTCCTCATTCAGAGAAGGAAGAGGCACATCACCAAGGCAACCCAAATCAACATCATCCAAATGACAGAATAAGCTTTTATAGAAAGACTCTGCTTCTTGACTCAGAACCTCTGGATCAGTTTCCCACACTCCATCCTTGAGAAAAAGGCCATGAATCTTATTATGCTTCCTTCGCGCAAGAGTTTGAATATGAAAGAATCTTGTATTCCTATCCCTGAACCTTACCCACTGCTCTCTGGACTTTTGGAACCATAGGAGCTCTTCTTACACTAGAGTATTATTATAATCATCAAGTAACTGTTGTTCTTTCTGACGCAAATAAATACTATCCACCCATTCCAAACGCTTTTGTAAATAATTAATCTGCTGCTCTAATTCACATTTCTTAACAAAAATGTTACCAAATACTTTTGAGTTAAACTCTAGTGAATTCTTCTGTACTTCCGAAAGCTTGCCATGAATCCCTCTATTACCAGACCACCATGACTGATTCACAATATCCCTATACCCAGGATGAGTAGCCCAAGCAGCAACAAATCGGAAAGGTCGATTCCCTTTAGGCTGAGGACGACCTTTACAACGCACCAGAATAGGACAATGATCAGACTGAAGCCTATTTAAAACTTCTGCATAAGCCTCTGGAAAGATAGATAACCAACTACTATTTATACAGACTCGATCAAGCTTTTTTGCCACGTCAACATAATTTTTCACCCTTCTGTACCAAGAAAACCGCCTCCCAATAGTCTTCAGATCAAACAAACCACTATCCCCTAATGAAGTAGCAAACATGTCTGCTCTTTGATGAGAAAATTGACAGCCCTTAGATTCATGAGAAAATTTGACTTCATTAAAATCACCAAGAACAATCCAAGGTCCTTGAAAAACCATGAATTGTGCAACAAGATAATCCCAAAGGAGAACCCTTTTATTAAATTAAGGACTGCCATAAATACCACTACACCTCCAAATTAAATTATCAAATTGAACCTCAACAGTAACACCCTGATCAAAAGTATCAATGGACTTACAACAAACACCCTTCATAGAGGATAGAAACCAAATACCTCCTTTATGCCCTTCTGCTTCTACTATACCAACAAAGTGATACCCCAACCTTTCCCAAAATAATTTTAAATGCTGAAAGGGGGAGTGAGTTTCAACCACAATAAAGAAAATATGTCTAAATTTTCTAACAAGTTCCTTACAATGCACCCGGGCTAACTTATTAGAAGCACCCCTAATATTCCAAACAATCATATTTAAACTATCCATAAATAATAGGGACAGAATAAATAAGAACATAAACTCTAATCATAATTACCAACCTCAATAGGTGGTTTGTCCTGCGGTACTGGCACACTCTGATCCTCAATAATTGCCACATTCGAACCCCCTAACACTGCACCTGCCATGCTTCCATCTACTAAGGTTTTCTCCGTTGTGCCACCATTTTTATCAACTGGCGAGTTCTGCAGGGAGGAAGGCCGAGGACGCTTTCGTAGAGAAATTCCACGACGTGCAGGAGTTCAGCGCGATGGAGATGGCGTAATTTCATGTTTTTCTTGCTTCCCCATCCTAATGCCAATTGATTTGCCTCCATCACCATGCAAATTGGGCCTTGGAACCCTTCTCGAACCATACTTGTGCTGCTTTCCATCTTGGTCTTTCAAACCTGATGACTGGCCCATTGTAAATTTTTCTTACGCAGCATTTGTTGCCAGCCCTCTCCATCATCCATGCATGCCTCATTAACATGACCATCAGGCACGTGAGGAGCCAATAATTCCGTAACCACATCCTTCCCTTTAACAACTCCTAATTTCTCACCCAAATTACGAGAATTCTCACCCAAATCACGAGCTTCTGATTCAGCCTCTTTATGAAGCTCATGATTGTTGTGTGTCACTAGTGTCGGGAATTCATTATTTTTTCCATCACCAAAGGAATTTCTGTTTCCTTCCAAGGACTCCTTCTCCATGCACAACGATTTATCATGCCCATACCGTGCACAAGTAGCACAAATCAACTGTAAACTCTCGTACTCCACTTCTTGAGTCACACCCTCCACTATAATATGTTTGATTACAGGCAACCCAAGATTAATTTGAACACAAGCTCGAGCATATTTTCCTCTTTCTGCAAGCTTAGTGGCCAAATCTACTTTCACCGGAACCCCTATTGCAAAAGCAATTCGCAGCATTGCTTGTTCCTGGTAGCACCAAATTGGAAGTCCCGAGACTCGAATCCATACCAACGTTGATCCAAAGGATTTTTTGCATGGCCTAAAATCCACATCCCATGGCTTTACTGCAACATAGTGACCATCTATCAACCACGGGCCACCAAGAATGACTTTCTCACGATCCGCAGCAATATCAAATTTAACCAAAAAATACCCAAACCCCACATCCAACAAATCAAACCCTCCTTTGATGCGCCATACTATCCGAAGCTTATGCATGAGAGCCGTGTAGCCATAATGCTTATCCAGCACCTTGATCACGATGGCTTCCTTGTAAGGTTCAGCTAGACAACTCTTTGCCTCCTTGGTAAAACTGACACTTGGTGGGCGAGAATCACCCTGCTTACCTATCACCGTCGTGATACCATCCCCAGATAAAGACCCTATTAATGCAAAGGCCTTAGACTTTTCTGCACCAATGATTTTATCTCTAAAGAGACCTTGGATGGCTTTTCTAACCCCTCTCGAGAAGAACCCTCCTTAACACCGGAGACACACCCACCCATGCTCTCCCCCTTATCTCTTCCGATGGCATGGCCATCTTCCTCACCGTGTTTTACCCTCAACCGCTCACCCCCGCTCTCTCCTTCTCTCATTCTCCTTGAGTACGGAGTATGTACTCTTTCTCTGCTAGGGTTTTTTAATTGTGAAACTTGTTTGGATATTTGAAATCATGATTCATAATTTCTGATTATTTTTTATCTTATTTAAAATTGTTACTCACGATTTTTTCTTATTTTATATACTTTTCATATCATTATATTGCACTAAAACATCGTAATATTAACGAAAATTACCGATAATATCCCAATATAAAAAAAAATTAGCCACTAAAATTAGTCATTAAAATTAATCATTATGTATTTATGTATAAATATACGTGTATCTTAACTTATCTTTAATGTGTATTGTGTATTTAAAAGTGTATTCTACACTAATAGCTAATTTTAATTGTAATTATTTTACGTATCACTTGCTCATAGATTTATTTTAAAAAATCTAAAATTTAAAATTTAGAAGTTTTATTTTATTTTTTTCAAAAGTATGCCTTTTATTTCGTAAAATAAAAACCAATGTTCACTCATTAGACTAAGGAATTTAAATATGGAGTAAAGATGTCTATTTTTTCTGAAAATAGACGTTTTTGGTGTATATACAGACAGGGAGGGATCTACTTATATTGTAGTGGGGGCGCTGGAATTTTTTTGAATAGTACATAATAATAATATTTATTTGTCCCTAATTAAATTATTAAATTTGACCCACAATAAATTTTTATTCAACTTTTGACACTTGATAGTCAATTTGAAAACTTCATATTAGATGTGCATCATAATGATAAATTCTCAAACTTAAATGAGATTGGTGTTCTTTCTTAGAAATGGACTTAAAAGAATATTATCTATCTATTGGTATTTTTTTCTTTTGAAATTAGTTTTAATTTTTTTCATAACAATTACACTAGTTGAATGAACTTTTTCAACTGTGAATATCATTAAGATCAGAGCTAATTATATGAAAGGTGGGTTTTAAATGTTTTTAAATAATTGTTTAATAACATATATATATATATATATATATATATATATATATATATATATATATATATATATATAAAAGAGAGACATTTTGATTATATTGTCAACAAAAAATTATTCAATCTTTTTAAAATATGAAATATAAAAAAATAAAATTTTAAATTATATATTATTATTTAAATTACTATTTTAGCTTTTTAATTTGTAATTAGATATTCTGAAGACTAATCATATTTTATAATAACAAAGTATTTATACCAACAATTATGTTACGTATATATAAAAAAATAATTACTTGTACACAATAAATTTTGAAATACAAATATATATTGAAAACAAGTTAAATAATATATATATATATATATATATATATATATATATATACAAATTCATAGTAGATAATTTGATAGCTAATTTTTTTTATATAAGCATAATATTTTTATTATAAAAATTATCATGTTACATATATTTTGCCTCCACTATCAAAATTTTTTGGATCTGTCACTATATACAGGTGGGTGGATGTTGCAGAGGTGCCTCCTCAACATGCAGGTAACGTGCTGACTCAACACGCAACCAACGTGTTGGACACTTGTCCAAATCGCAAGCAACACGCAGGTTTCGTGATGACACGTGGCTAAATCTCCTCAACAATGTGTGATGCCTATGTGGCAGTGCATGTTGCAAACATGACAGACGCTGGTTGGATGGTTTAACAACACGTAACTTGTGAGCTGAGTCTTCTGTCTATAAAAACCAAAGCTCGTAACCATTTTTGTTCATTGTGAGAGTAGTGTTTTTCTCTAGGGTCAATATGATAGAGGGCAACGCAAATATAGTGGTTTACCACAATAGTGAGGTCATATGAAATACATATGAGGGGTGAGCTTTGCGTGTGAGAATATATTCTTCTTTGTGGTTCCGTGCACTATAACGTTCGCGGAACTATAGTACGGAATTTGTCAAAACATAGGGGCTGATATTTTAAAGAGGGTGACCAACATTCTCTATAGGAGTCCGGTTGTTGTATTTGGCAGCCTGATACTGTTTGAGGTTATTCCAATCGTCGACGAAATAAGTATTCAGCAGACGTTTCGTATTCACCAGCAAACTCAGATGCAACACCCGAGGGCCGAGGATTGAGTTATATGTTGAGTTTGAGCATATAGCTGCGGATGAGGTTCAACATGACATAGATGTGCAAGATGACAGAGTTGAGGCGTACTTCGGAATGAACAATGATATCCATGAGGAGTTCAAAGCTACGTACAAAGCCGGTGATGAGGATGAGGAAGATGATGAGGGAGATGAGGCAGTGGTGGAAACTTTAGTGGTTTCAGCCACAGTTAGTCAATCGATAGACGTTCCACCTTTTATGCGTAGCTTGGATCTTGACGCCATGCATGCACTAGAGTTTTCTGAATACGCAAACATCGGTACATGAATAGTGGGTAGTATGTTTACTTGATTTTGTTTTAACGGATCGATGAGCGACAAATTTGTTTTCTTATAGGTGTTGCCGATCCTAAGGATGGGGAGTTTAGAATCGGAATTGAATACGATTCAAGAAAATCAGTCATTACGGTAATTTAGAGTTACACTATCTTCAGAGGAGTCGATTAAGTTGTTTATGAATCTGAGCCACAGATGCTCTATGCAAAGTGCAAGAATTGTGGACGTGGGTGCGACTGGTTTATCCGAGCTAGCTTGATACAGAAGAAAGCCTGTTGGGAGATTCGGAGATACAACGGGAGTCACACGTGTTCCATGGGAACGATCTCACAGGATCACTCCAAGTTAGACTCGGACATAGTTGCCGAGGCTATGAAGCCATTGGTTGAATCCGACTCATCCATAAAGGTCAAATCTATAATTGTGGAAGTCCAGACAAGATTCAGCTACATAATTAGTTACCAGAAGGCTTGGTTGGCAAAGTAGAAGTCGATAGCCAAGGTATTCGGTGGATGGGAAGAATCTTACCAAGCTTTGCCGTTGTGGTTCCTGGCAATGGTTCAGAAGATGCCTGGTTCACAAGTACAAATAGAAACACGACCCCTGTATAACGAGAGTCAAGTGGTGGATGGTGTTATGATACTTCATCGGGTATTCTGGAGTTTTAGTCCATGCATAAGAGCTTTCAAATATTGCAAGCCATTAGTTCAGGTTGACGGGACCCACCTATATGAAAAATATTAAGGTTGTCTTTTGGTTATAGTTGCATAAGATGAGAATCAAAATATTGTACTAATTACTTTGGCCGTTGTAGAGGGTGAGACTGCTGATGTGTGACACTTTTTTCTCAGTAATTTATGAACGCATGTTGTAAGAAGAGACGACGTGGGTATAATCTCTGATCATCATGAGTCAATCTGGGACAACGTAAATTGTAGCGGAGGTGATGAAAACCTCCGAGAGCATGGTGGATATTTTGTATTTGGCACATTGGAGCAACTTCTTAAGGAAATTCAATGTCCCGTACTTGCAAAAGCTTGTGGTCAATATTGGGTATTCAAGGACAGTGAAGGAGTACAATGTCAACTACAGGAAGTTGCAAGAACGAGGCGAGGCATATGCTCGTTGGTACGACAACATCGAACGTCCCCAGTGGGTGTTGGCATTTGACGAGGGACATCGATGGGGTCACATGATGACGAACTTTGTCGAGTGCATTAATTCGGTGTTAAAGGGTGCTCGAAATCTTCCTATCTTGGTGCTTGTCCGAGCAACATATTATCAATTGAACGAGTTGTTTACGCGGAAGAGTACGGAGGCTTACCAGTGCAAGCGTGCTAGATTTACTTTCTCTGAATTTGCCACTCAGTGGATAGAGGCAAACATGCAGCGTATATGAAACATCGTTGTGCACCGGTTTGATAGAAGAAATAAAGTACTTGAGGTGCGCGAAATGCCTAGTGGGCCATCGGTATGTCAGCCGGCGCAAGCTGTTGTCGGGGAACGAGCACAAGTCACGACATACGCTCCCATGCCCAAGCAAACAACAAATCAAGTAGGTCATCCATCTTCTTACAATCATACCATGATGCACGACACAGTGATCTATAAAGGTACGCAAGACAAGCTGATCCCCAACTGTAATTGCCGATCTGATCAAAATTCTGGAGTAGTGGTAGATACTTCGCGTGGGCATACGCCGTCGACTTATCCGCGAAGAGGGTGGTACCCAGCAGATAGAAGATGTGACACCTAACATAGCGCTGAACAGACTCCCATGTGTCTAAAAGTTGTGTGTCTCTGATGAGAGAACTTTTGCGTGGTCTGGAAATTTGCGGATAAATCCTCGTTGCAAGTATAGTTTCTAAACCTTCAAAAGTCCTTTCATACAAACGTTTTGGTTGTCACAAGTAACAAACCCCTTAAAAATTGATAACCGAAGTATTTAAACCTTGGGTCGTCTTCTCAAGGAATTGCAGGGAGGTATGTTCTTATTATTGGTTATGAGTTTGTAAATTGGGGTTTTGGAGTTTGGGCAATGGGCACAGGTATATTTAAATGACAAGTAAAATAAATTAACAATAATAAAATCTCTTGGCAAGGTATGAATTGAAGAACTGGAAGTCCTATCCTGGTTATCCTTATCAATTATAATGAGAATTAGATTTTTCTCCCACTTTGTTAACCTCTAACTATGAAGGTAAGTTAAGTGGATGAATTAATTTTTATTCCTCAGGTCCTAGTCTTTCCTTGGGAAAGGCTAGAGTTATTGGAACTCGAATTAATTCTTGAAGAATTCCAATTTTTAGTCAACAATGAGTTTGATAACTCAAGTGTCTCCAATGACTCAACCAAAGCCAAAAGGGAAGAGAATCTACTTGAATGAAAATAATTTGAATACATAAATTAAAGAGAGCAATCGTAATTCTGAAATACCTCAATTAGCACTAATAAAGATATCAAATGTAAAATGAAAGAGTTCATAAATTAAATTAGGAAAATAAATAAAAAAAACATTGAACCTGGGATTGAGAGGCACTCCTAAAACTAAGAGAAATCCTAAATCCTAATCCTAAGAGAGAGGAGAGAACATCTCTCTCTAAAAACTACATCTACTCCTAAAATTATGAATTATGAAAGCTTGTTTATGAATGGATGCATTTTCCCACTTTATAGCCTCTAATTTGTGTTTTCTAGGTCGCAAACTGGGTCAGAAACAGCCCAGAATTCGCTGGAGATGAAATCTGCCACGCTGGTTTTCTGCCACTGCGACGCGTCCGTGTGGATCACGCGACCGCATCATCTAGCGTCAGGGCAACTATGGAATATTATATATCAAATCGAAGCCCCGGACGTTAGCTTTCCAAAGCAACTAGAACCGCGTCATTTGGATCTCTGTAGCTCAAGTTATAGCCGTTTTAGTGCAGAGAGGTCAGGCTGGACAGCTTTGCAGTTCCTTCAACTTCTTGTATTCCTTCCACTTTTGCATGCTTCCTTTCCATCCTCTAAGCCATTCCTGCCCTGTAATCTCTGAAAACACTTAACACACATATCAAGGCATCTAATGGTAATAAGAGAGGATTTAAACATAGGGAACTTAAGGCCAAAGAAGCATGTCTTCAATCAAATCACATAATTAGGAAGGCAAATGTAAAACCATGCAAATAGTATGAATAAGTGGGTAAAGAGTTGATAAAATCCACTCAATTAAACACAAGATAAACCATGAAATAGTGGTTTATCAGTCTCTAATATGGCGAACCCATGAAAGCTTTATGTGGCTTTTGGAGGAACTTCTCACAGCGGATTCGCTGCCAAATATCGCGAGGCTCTGGGTTACCAAGAAGTCGTGACTGCTATCGGTCCAACTGGTCACAACCTCTCCATCGATCGGTAGGCCGAATATGTGTAATACGTCCTCCAGTGTTACTATAACCTTATCACTGGCATTACAAACGTATGTGTCTCTGGCTGCCACCTTTTCACAAGAACAGATAGCATCGCAGAATGTCCTCTGATCATTCCAACTCTCGAGACCTGGTAGAATCCGGTGGTTCGTAAGGCTTGGTCAACCGTCGGATGTTATGTCTCTGACTGGTCAAATTTATGGGACAAAAGATTCCTATTAGCCTGGTAAAGTTCAACCACAAAAAGAATTATTTTAATAAATAATAAAAAGAATAAATTAATAATAAAAAATAAATAAATAATAATTACAAAAATTTAAATTTATTATATTCACATTCATATTTTTTATTAATTTCATGAATAAAAGCATTTTATTAAATTACAACATAACATAAAGTAAAAATAACATTAATTAAATAAATAGTAAAATAATAACAAGATACTAAGAACACAAAAATAGAAAAAAAAATAGCCTAACATTAGTTTCGAAAATACCCTATTAATTCACTACAACTGTTAATAATAATATTAATTCAAATAATTACACTAATAATAATACAATTTAAATACAAAATTTTAAATTATTTTTTATTAATAATATTATTTTCTATTAATAGTAACATCATAATAGAATATCTGATGAGACGCAGAAGCTGGTGAATTAAAAATTATTAAAATAGTTACGTTGCAAGTATAGTTCTTAACTCACCGAAAATCTGCCTATCAATTTAGAAGTATG